>NC_051163.1:144685047-144894023 GCF_013339745.2 Dermacentor silvarum | reverse complement strand
CATGCAGCCACAGATCGTTTACATTGTTTGTAAATGCATAAATTCACGAAAATAAAGAAGAAAACAAAATTTGCAAATGATTACTTCTCATTTCAATCACGAGATACAGTAGGAAGAGCGGTGCAAGAAAGGAAAAACGAGTACAGCCGGCAGACGATAAGATTTCCTTCGCAGTTGGGGGGGAAAATCTGATTACCAGAAGATTCATGGGATAAAACATAGTACAATGGAGTAATAATGAAATAGAATAATAAAGAACTGGACATATTGATATGAACAAGGAAATTTAAAATAATCACGCAGACGATATGTATACGCAGACCACACAGAAACTGCGTGAATCTGCAGACGCTGCTGAAGCATGCAACTTCAGCCTTGACTACATGCAGCTTGCTTGAGTTAATTACAGATGGGATAACGTAAACGATCACATTATGGTATACTGCTGTGTGCCATCACGCAAAGCAGAACAAAGCAAGGACTCTAGCATCAGTTTTCACAGTTTCATAAAAGCTTTGCGATGCGTATTTGACGGGCCGAAAAAACACGTAAACAATCACTCGATCAGTTCGTTCTTTTCGTTCTTTTTTTTTTTTTTTTTTTTTTTTTTTTTTGTGGAGCAGCGCGAAATTTCCGCGTAATGGCAAACCGAGAAAGAATTTGTGTACTATTTTACGTGTTATTACATACCACTACAATGAGTACAGTTAAACAATTTTGACATACTAGCTGTTGTCTTCACAAGAAATGTGAAGACAACAGCTAGCTGTCTTCGCTACAGAAGAGCAGGCGCACACATTCGAACGCCGCCCAGCCGCCCGCCGAGTAGCAGACGATGGATGGATGGATGGATGGATGGATGAGGCTGAACCCTTTAAATCGGGCGGTGGCATACGCCACCTAGCCATGGCTATTAACATAATTTGTACTTTGTGGTGGGTGAAATTTCACCCCTGCCTTAATTTTATCCACCAATCAGATAACCTCTGTTTGGTTATTTCTACCCGCTTAAAGTCTATTTTGCCTTCACTGTCCCTAAACCCCAATGCTTTGAAAAAATCAGCCCCGTTGCCTTGCACTGTAGGGTTAAGCCCCTTACAGAAAAGTATGAGGTGTTCAGCCGTTTCCTCTTCTTCTCCACACGCACAGCACAACGTGTCTATACCTTGGTACTTGACTCGGTACATCTTAGTCCGCAATACTCCCGTCCTGGCTTCAAACAACAAAGAGCTTCCCCTAGAATTATCGTAGATATTTTCTTTGGCAATTTCTTGCTTGAAAGTTCGGTATGTGCCCAGTGCTGATTTCGTCTGCATCCCTGTTTTCCACAGACCCCTCTCTGTTTCCTTAACCTTTTTCTTAACCACTGTTTCCTGGTTTGCACCCCTCCTGCAGTCCAAATATTTGATTGACAGTTTTCTGGTCAGCTTCCTCCATTTTGTATCAACATTCCTCATGTACAAATAACTGAAAACTCTCCTTGCCCACCGCTTTTCTGCCATCTCTCTCAATCGCTCCTCAAATTCTATCTTGCTGCTGGCTTCCCTGCCCTCGAATGACGTCCATCCCATGTCACCCTGTACCCCCTGATTTGGTGTATTTCCGTGTGCTCCCAGAGCCAGTCTACCTACCCCTCGCTGCTTAGCTTCCAACCTTGCTCGAACCTCTGATCTCATGCACAGGACCGCATTGCCGAAAGTCAAACTAGGGACCATCACCCCTTTCCAAATCCCTCTCACCACTTCGTACCTATTGTAATTCCAAAGTGCCCTATTTTTCATCACAGCTGCATTTCTGCTACCTTTAGCCGTCACATATTTTTCATGTTCCGTTAGGTACTCAGCCCCATTGTTTATCCACACTCCAAGATATTTGTACTTATCCACCACCTCCAGCGTAACCTCCTGTATCCTATGCTCGCTGCCCTGATTATCATTAAAAGTCATGACTGCCGATTTTTCTTTACTAAACTTCAAACCTAAGCTATCTCCCTCTTTACCACAGATGTCCATTAATCTCTGCAAGTCTTCCTTGCTGTCAGCCATAAGTACAATGTCATCTGCATACATCAGTCCTGGTAATGACTGTTTAATCCATTCTCCCTGCTTGGAATAGGAAAGGTTGAAGCCAAGTCCGCTCCTCTCTAATTTTTTCTCTAATCCTTGTAAATACAGCATGAACAACAGAGGTGACAGAGGGCACCCCTGCCTAAGCCCCTGCTGTATCTCTATAGGCCCAGATACCTTGTTTTCCCATTTTATAAGCACCTTGTTACTTTTATAGATATCTTTTAAAAGATTTCTTACTCCATCTTCCACCTCTAGAGTGCCCAGTATGTCCCACAAATCCTTTTGGATTACACTGTCATATGCTCCCTTGATATCCAGAAAGGCAAGCCATAGGGGCCTGTGTTCCTTTTCTGCTATTTCAATACACTGTGTCAATGAGAACAGATTATCTTCTAACCTTCTTTGTTCTCGGAACCCATTTTGTAGTTCCCCCAGCACCTCCTCGCTCTCCACCCATGCCTGCAGTCTGTCCTTTATAATCTGCATCACCACCCTGTAAACCACTGACGTCACTGTTATGGGACGGTAGTTGTTTATGTCGGCTTTGTCCCCCTTTCCCTTGTATATCATGCTCATCCTGCTCAGTCTCCACCCGTCAGGGGCTTTACCGTCCATTATCATTTTGCTCACTGCCTCTCTTAATGCTTTCTTAGATTTTGGGCCCAATGTCTTTATCAACATAATTGGGATGCCATCAGGACCTGTCGACGTGCTACTAGGAACCCTCTTCTCTGCCCTTTCCCACTCGCTTTGTGCCAGTGGAGCCACTGCACTGACTAGTCCATCCTCACCTGATTGAGCACATGCTATGTTTCGTTCTTTAAATTTTTCTGTCATCATTGTTCTTATATGTTCCATTGCCTCATCTCCCTCTAGTCGAACACCTTGAGCTGTAACTATAAACCTCTGCTCTAGACTAGTCTTATTACTCAAGGAGTTGAGATGTTTCCAAAATTTCTTTGCTGCTTTTCTATCCTTTTTGTTTACTTCTGACAACCATTGGCTCCCCTTTCTTCTGATCTTCTCATTGATCAAATTGGATGCTTCCCTTCTACAGCTTAAGAAGTTGTTCCATTTTCTGCCTACATCAGCTTCTGGTTCACCCCTCTGCTTTGAATATCTGTGTTCCCTGGGTGCTTCCTGGCGTTTCTCTATGGCCTTCTTAACCTCCTCATCCCACCAGCTCTTGGGTTTACGTCTTCTGTTCCCTTTTGTCCTGACTCGTACCTTAGTAAGCTCTAGCTCAAATAGTCCTGTTAAATTTGCATATGTCCATTCTGTTTTTGTGTCCTCTGAAATTACTTTCTCAATTTGCTGGGTTGCTATTTCAAGCTGCTTTTCCGAGTAAAATATCCCACCTGGTTGTTCATCTTGCCTCCTACCTACTTTCATTTCCCTTCTAAAACTCACCTTAATACGTTTGTGATCACTACCTAGACTTCTGGAGCCATATTCATCTATGCTCATTACATTTAGCCTATCGTGCATCCTATGTGACATTAGTGCATAATCTATCGTCGACTGCAGGCTCCCTACCTCCCATGTTATGTGCCCTTCACACTTCTCAGTACTGTTGCATACAACTAAGTCATGCATTTCACACATATCCAGCATCATGTTGCCTGTTGAGTCTGTGTACCCGTCCATGTCTTCTATGTGTGCGTTCATATCTCCTAGTATAATAATCTCGCACCCTTCTCCTAGCTCATTAATGTCACTTGATATGCATTCCAGCATTTTTTTGTTTTCCTCTTTGGCATTTGCTCCTGTCCACAGGTATACAAAGCCAAGGAGTGTCTGCTCTCCTGCAACTTTCCCTTTTAGCCATAAATGCTCCTTGCATTCCTGTTTGACCCTTTGCCAGTTCATACTTTTATGAATAAATGCACCAATTCCACCACCTTTTCTGCTGCCCTCTGTTCTATTGCAATATTCCCATGTATAGTCAGGGTTACAGGGAGGTTGCTCCATGTCCCTAAGATGTGTCTCCACAAACCCGTATACCATCAGCTTTTCTTGCCTTAGTTGCTCGTCTATCTCCTCCCACTTCAGCCTATTCCTGCCACCTTGCATGTTAATGTAACCTATGTCAGAATGACCTTGCCCCTGGTGCTTACGTTTATTTCTTCTACCGATTCTACGTTTCTTGAATCTTGGAGCCTCTCTGGGTCCGTCTTCGTCTACACTGGTGGTCTTAGGGCTCTGGGTCCCCCCAAAAAAGCCGTAGCTTGGCGCCCTATCCTACTACCTACGCTCCCGCCCGTGGCACCACTGTAGTGAATGCCATCCTGTGCAAAAGGCTGGGAGCCAGACTCGTACACTTCCCGGTTTACCTCCATTACACCGTACCCAAGTGGTCTGCTCAGACCCCTAATGACCCGGTTAGCCTCACGCACCCTCCATTCCACCGCGCTAGCCTGGCCCCGGACATGTGGGATTGTGCATATGGTCACATGCACTTTCGCAGAAGTTTCTCTGAGTTTACGCAACCCAACCTCTAACTGTCCGTTTAGGTTCTGGCTCCTTCCCTTCAGCACATCGTTGAGACCAGCATGGATAACGACCAGATGTTCATGCTCGAGGTTGTCTGATACCACCTTCTGAGCTTCTTCCATTGCGTCAACCATGCACTTCCCTGACTGGGCCTCCACCCTCACCCGCCCGTCTGCCTTCACTGTTGTAAGGACGCCCTCCTTAACCCTAGCTACGTTGGAGTCCCCCACCACTAGGACCCTTCGCTCTACACGTTTGCCTCCCGCCTGCGATTGTCGTCCTCCAGTTCGCGCTAGCTGGTTCTCCACCCGCCCTGCGCCACTGACACGTGACGATGTGCTCCCTGCCGTTCGTCCCTTCCCACCCGAAGCCTGCCGCACTACCTCGCTGTAGAGTTGTGGAACCGCCGTGTTGCCGCCGGCTCTCGCCTGCTGTTCAACGGCCCCTAGGCGTCCCTCCCTGCTCTCATGGCATGCCTCTGCCTGAGTCTCCGCGCTGTCCCCGCCGCCCGCCTGAGCTGACCCGGGATTACGCGCCGCCTGTACCATTAGCGCCTCCACTCGCTCTTCCAGCACGGCCCGCTTTTCCCGTTCTTCTTGTAGCTCGCCAGCTATTCGCTTTACCAGGACGGCCTCGGCCCCCTCCCTGTGAAGCAACTCGCCGATCCGAGTTTCGAGCTCAATTCGCCGCTCTCGCTCCACCTTCAGCTCCCCTTTGAGCTCTTCCACACTGGCTGCCCATTCCCTTTCCATCCGCCGCACAGCTCCCTTAAATCCTTCACACGACCTGCACGCGAAGCTAGCCTCCTCAGCGTCGGCTAAACTGGCGAAGTGCGTCTCGTCCAAATAACACCAACGTTTGCACTCCTCGCACTGCACCAGCTCGTCATCACCCCTGTCCTTCCTAGCCTGCCGCGCCATTGTCCACCCGTCCACCTAACGAGAAAGCCCAATAAAATACCTGAACAAGGCCCCACGGTAAGCCGTACGGCAAACTCGCTATCCGGCTACCTCCGCTAGCTTCCCTAACGCGGTTTAAAACTGCCGCTTTACACTGCTTTCACCATGCAACACGTGCGCCACAATCCGCTTCCAAAAAAAAAATAAAATAAATTTTAAACAAATTGAACTATTCGCTACCTACTAACGTCCTACCAAACTAGCCAAGAAACTAAAAAAGCATGAAAAACAATATATATAGATAGCTCGGGTACCCTAACACTTCTATCAACCAAATAAGAATAAACAAAAATTGAACTTATTCACTGCTCCTGCTGCGCTGAGCTCCACTCGGCCACGACCGTCCTGTTCGGCTTCACTCGAGAGAGGTTATACGAACAGGTTATAAGAGCGCCACCTATGGCCACCGGTTGAACGAAAGTGGGCGCAAGCTGCTCCCATAGAAGCCGGACATCTGTGCAGGTCTGTAGTTCCAGTAGGTCGTGGTGCCGACCGGCGTAGTTCACTGCTTCTCCGCATCATGACAGCAGGAGTGGCGCTGCGGTCAGAGGTTTGCCGTGAAGCGCGCGTCGTCTGCTACTGAGAGTGTTGTTATTGCGCGCTTGTAATATTTAAGATAAGTTTTCACATTAAAACTTGAAAGAAATTGGTTAAATTATGTTTAGAGAGTGCTTAACAGTGCGGTGTTTCTTGTTGCAATGAGTAATATTGAAAATCGGTCATTTATATCGTCTGTTAACACGCTCAGGGCGCTCGCAGTCGCGATAGTTCTCCGAATTCTTGTAATTTCCTTGGACGTTTAAGGAGCGAAGTGAAGACTGTGGGTGATATTCGTTAATATCAAGCTCCTGAGACTCCGGGACACAGTGAAAGTGTTCCTGCACAGAAGAAAACAAGCCGGAAGAGCACCACTTGCATTGCGCCGAATTGTAAGTTCGGCTACAAACATGAAAACCACGCGCTAAAGAATCATTGGTTTCGATGCGCTGAGACCCAGAACTTTCCGAGAGACGTCAGCTTGCCCTTCGCCGTGCTGAAAAAAAAAAATGTTTCAACCGCATTAGTCATGTGCCAGCGCCACTTCAAGGATCATGTCATCGATCGAGCGTATGACCGGCAAGAAAATTGTGCAGATTCCGATGGCGTCAGTGTGGTTATAACCACACTGACGCCATCGAGTGACGCTGTTCTTTCGGTGCTACCCGACGCTGCGCCTTACATATTGAAGAACATTTCTAGAAAAACAACAAAGCGAGACTCCAACGGCATGTCGGCCGTTGAAATAATCCGGAAGAGACAGCGAGCAACTCCTCTGGAGACATTGGCCAAACTTACACACGCTCCAAGCAAATAGGATGCGAATGCAAATATCGCGTGTTCTACAGGTGAAAAATGAGTATTTGTAGACAAGTGAAGACATGAACCTGCTCAAAGACGGCCGACGAAATGTTTGTGTGTGCAAAAGATTCAGCTTCAAGTGCAGCGGCCGCGGTTTACAACGCAACGACTGGCAGCTGATATGCCCTGCCGCTGGCATCTTTTCTTTAAATTTCCTTTCGCCAGCTGAAGCGTTCAGGAGTCATGGGTTGTGAGCAGCATAAAATCGAAATTACGAACAGCATCATCAAGCTAATACATTACTCGCCTGCACTTACTTGTGACGACCAAAACTTGGCTCCTGAGCGTACTCCAGAAAATAAAAAGCACCTTACGCTGCGGCTACTCTACGTTCATTTTGAGCGCTGTGATGCAGTGAAGTGTTTCATTTAAATCTATAGTTGCAATAAAAGCTTGGTGTTGCTGCATGGTTTGCGTGTGTGACCGAAGAATTACCTGAATTATTATTGTATTCAAGTATACATGCATACGATCTTCACGAGTCCAAACTATGATATTTCATGCTACAAGCTACTGCTTTCATCATACATAATCGCACGACGTAAGAACTTTTTTTCTTTATCACCAACAAGTTTATAATATATTTTATGACTTTATAATAGCCCCGATACTAAAATCGATCCTTTGGTTCAATTTCCTTTACTGCAGTCAAGGAAATCCAATCAAAGGATTTTAGTTTCAATATTTAGAATCAAAGGATTTTAGGAATATCAATATTTATTCCAATGTGTTTTACATCCCTTCAAGCCAAAGCATTTCTCTTGCACATTACGCCCTGCACGTAATTCGTGTACAGCCCCTACATACTACATCTATTCTGCAAAGCAAACTTCGCCTTTCTCGCTTCAGAAGAACTGATGAAGGGCTATTTCGTCCATGCAAAATTTGTGCTTCTCCTCGTAGACTCAAGTTTAACGTGTTTACCGAACTAAACAGCGTTAATAGCTATTATATTCTTGAACGTCAAACGGGGAAACAAACAGGTGACGGAAAAGGCAAGTACGTTACCTTCGCAAGTGACAGAGCTCTGCTGCGTTCAGAAATTTGTAATTTGTCTATGATGCCACTGTGAATGTGGTTTTCAGTTTAAATACGATGGTAAATGCGCCGCAGTTGCAATGTAACGTGGCCGCAGCAGCAGACGACGCGTGCCGCCTGCGACAGACCCCCGACCGCAGCGCCAATTTTGTCGTCATGATGCGGAGAAGCGCTGAACTACTCTTCGTGCCCGGCGGACGGTACACCTACCCATCTAGCCACCGTATCCGAGGTACCCGAGGCATAGGCGTGCGTCTAAATGTCGTACAAAAATCCCTCACGTGACCAGATCCTAGGCACCTAGGGACACGATCATTTAGGGACTTTTGAGAAGGCGCGATGGTGGCGCCAAGTGACGACGGCATGGGATGGCGTGTTCGTTCTCGGCGTGATCGTTCTCTGGCCCGCGCCCACCGCGCGTTGTTCAACATTGCGTGTGTGATTGTGCTTGCGTTGCTTGTGTATTGGTTGTAGGTTCTGTGTTACTTGGCGGAAAGCCGTGAGTAGTGCTTGTGTGGCACTGCGGCTTTGGCCTCGGTGAGCTCTGGCAATACAGAACCTGCGTTGTGTGATCCGTGTTCCTTCACAATGCGGAGGTGGTGACGATTGAAATGTCGAAGTGGCGTAGCGCCTCGGCAGTGCAGTTCAGCGAACCGCGTCCGCCTTTGCATAACGGACGTCGAGAGATATGCTCCTCTCTACAAGTCATAAAAATGTGACTGCGTCGACCGCCCACGGTTCAGCGCTGAATGTGTGGTTCAAGTACTGTGCTTGAAACGAATGGCGCAGCTGTGGTGGCAGAACGCCATGAGGCCTCAGTTCGTGCTGTATGCTTGAAACGAGTGGTGCAGCTGTGGTGGCAGACCGCCGTGAAATCCGTGCTGTGCAGACGCTCGAAATATCCAATTCACGTCGGCGTCTTGGCAACGGCCAGTTCGCGAACCGGCGAGCGGCGCCTCTGTGCCCGCCCTATTCGGTAGCATCGACGCAATAATATTTACGTAACCAGTCCTTGCTTGACAGACGCCGATGGCGAAGGTGCTGCGATATGCTGCCGGCCAGCTTTGCAGTTTTTCTCACATTAAAAACATGTAGCATATATACATGCCTAGCATGTGTTATAAGACAATGTCTACCATGAGACGATTGTCAGGAGTGCCCCAGTACTGCTCCCAATCTGGCATTCCACGCTTTGCATGCCCTCAGTAATCATGATGACAATGTGGGCCCATTTTCTTCAAAGTGAGTTGCTATTCTGTTTGCAAAATGGGGAGGCTAGCTAAGCTGGTCTGTTCTTTGTGTTTTGTCAATTTGATGACAAATTATTGGCAATGTTATTTTAAGGTGCTTTTAAAAGATGTTAAGCCTACCAAAAAATTCCACCAGTGGCAGTGTTCTTTGGTGGTGACAGAAAAGTGAAACTGCAGACGACCAAGTTGGCCATGCCCGCATTCTTGCAAAATTTAAGAGCAATGTCGGCACCCACAACCTTACAACTGTGATTGAGCCATGGATGGCCACATGCTTTCTGCACCAATTATAGGCCCTTACGCAACATCAGTGAAGAGCCAACAGACCAACGTACTGTGTTCCCTTCAACCTAGGCAGTCTACAGTTCATTGTTGTCGCAACAGCTGATCGCCCCGCAAATTCACAGCCTGTGCCTTCTGCTGCTACTACGGTCAACTCGTCACCCATGCACAACACACTTCTAGTTGCCCTAGTGGTAGTGCCGTTGCTTCTAAATATTGAGTAACCACACATTGTAGGCTACAAGGGCATTGTTGCACTGCATCTCATCTCCATGTGTGTTGTGTTGCTGTTTGCATACATGTCCTTGTTTGATAAGTGCTCTGAATTTTTTTCACTGCTGCAATGTCTTGACTGCACTGTGGCAGTGTTGTATGTACTATCGATTAACCTCCATATACACAAGTGCTTTGATCATCAATCTTCAAAAATGCAACCTTCATGCTGCTCCTTCCTTCACAAGAAAGCGTGCATATTAAACATTATTCTTGCCCCAACTAGAATTGGTAGGTTCAATTTGGTCACCTCACCAGACATATCTAATCCGCATTCTTGAGTATAGCCAAAACTGTGCTGCACGTTTAATCGCCAGGGATTGCAACCAATATTTGAGCGTATCTAACATTATGTTGTCATTGTCACTACCATCCTTGGAATCATGCCAGAATGTAGTGTCGTTTTGTCTGCTACATAAAATCATTAATAGTGAGCAGTCGTCCACCTTGCCTCTTGTTTGTCCATCCCACACATCTAGGTGCTTGCACAATCGCCTTAGCGTCCAGCACATTTTTGGTCGAACTAATGCCTTTGACTTGTGTGCTTTGCCACGTGCCATTAGGCATTGGAATGGTCTTCTCGATAACATTGCTGACATTAACAATACTGTAACCTTCAGACAAAAAATCAGTATGTTTGGGTAGTGTTCAAGTGGTTTCTATTTCTGGTGTATGTAACTTTTTTTATGTAATTATGCAATCGTACTATTCACTGTATAACCCAGCTTTCTAATGGTAGAATTTTACTTCACGATTTTATAATTTGTTATCTTTAATTTATTGCGTTGATCTTGTGTCGCTGTTTATATTTCTAACGTTGTATAACTTTTTCGCTCCTTTGTTATGCGATGCCCTCCCCCCTCCACGCAATACTCCTTCTGGAGCCTGTGACGTAGATGAATACATAAACCAGATAGCACTACTGTTTCTTGTGAAATCAAAATTGTGTATATTGTTGTGGTTTTACCAATAGAAGCTCTAAATCGTAAATTGTTCTCCTGCAATGCCAGCAACGTATCCATAACAGGCCAGTTGTGTATATTGCCTAGAATTATCGTTCTTAGACCCTGAAAAGTGTGGAATATCCTATCTTCCTGTCTGTCCGGGTCTTTATCCATTTTTCCGTAAACTTGGGTCACTGGGTAATCCATGGTATAAGGGGTAGAGCACTGGGGCTGTTGTGCTGAGGACACCCAGTTTGAAACAAAAATAGGTCACGAGGTATGGGCCGGGCCGCTCATCAATGACAAAAAAAAAAATTTCTTAGGTGCTGGGCAGATTCGAATCGAATGTCAAGCACCGACTTAGCGGCAACCCTGCTAACAGGCGTAGCATGTCCAGAGGGACTCGTGAGAGAGGAGCCCGACTCATACATGACTGATCTCTGTGGTGGCAATACAATGTCTCTACATTGTTTCAATGCTATCGTATTAGCATCGGCATCATTGTGAAATGGGTTGTGCCAGAATTTTTCTTTCTAAATTTATTCGCCTGTACCTATGTGCCACAGCTGAGCTTCTATCTCAACATTAGTCGATCTCAACTGAAGTAATGTATATATAGCCTTAGCTATAATTTCTAATGCGCATGAATGATTCTCACCAAGAGTAACAACCGCATCAATTCCATCACAATCTGCACCTGCATTATCAAATATGTTATAGTGAAGTGAGTCTGCTACAACTGAGGATCGAACATGTTTTCAGTTTCAAGCAAACCATGCCAGTCAATTTCATGAAAGTGGCATTACAGAATTCACAGGCATTCAATTGCACAATGCATGCTTATAGGCAATTTTATATTCAGTTCATGGCAGTTGCCATCTTGGGCTGTCGTAATCTAAATTTTGTGCATAGTGACGTCAAGTTTACTTAATCGTGGAACGTTAAAAACACCTGTGCACTGACTCTAGGTTGTTACAGCCAGAAAAATGGGCATGTGAGCAACCATGGTAAGAGCGCCCCAAAGCTCCAGTATAAGGGTGCCTGCATGCGATCCCCCCCCTCCCCCCCTTTCACCATTCAGTGCAGAGTAGGGAAAACTGCGTCATTTGCAACTGAACAGAAGTTACAAAAAAAGAGTTCCATAGAACAATTTACTTTATTTTTCATTAATTGTACATAATGACGGAAGTCTGCAGTCAGGCATTCCGCTCACTAAGGCACATGGAAACAAAACAGGAAAACAAAAATGAGTAGCTCATGAAAAATTAAGCCCTCGAACATGCAATATACATCCATCACCTGTGCACCATCAGCCCGATTACAACTTTTCTATTACTGTGCAAATATAGCTGTAGCCATTTGCCTTTGCACACTCAACTTCTTTCAGTGGTTTATGGGTTCAATTTATTAGATATCTTTAGTGGCACACCTAATTTCCTTTTGTTTTTTTGAGAAGCTCAATCACCACATACCTGTGATGCTTTGTTTCCCAAGCACCAAATAATGCCAGCAACCTCATCACATTATCATGGCAATCTCTTAAAAGTCACAATTTTATTTGGTCGTTTTGACAAGATTGCCAAGCTGATTAAACATGAATTGCACTGAATCCTTCTATATAATCTCAACTCTTTCCTTGATTGGCACCAGTATATCAAGCTTTAAGTTGACAACTTGAAGCATCACTTTCATATTCTTCAGGATAGGTAGGTTATCTTTATGTTTGCTTGGATTGTTACACATTATTGATGGCAAGCGCCATGAACACTTCCAGATTTTGCGAGAACTTTCATTTTTCAACTTCTATTTCATCAGTGACTCCACCACACCTACCGGTGTGATAGTTTTCTTTGCATGCAAGGAGTATGTTATACTTTCACAAGCATCATCCAAATGTGGTTCACGTTCAAGGCATTCACCAGACATGGTAAAGCAACATTTGGCGGCAGTTGCAGCAAATAGAGCAATGTAACAGTCGAAAAAGCAACCAATCTGCGATTGTACAGCAAAATCCCATTTTTGCAGCTACTCTGACGCCACTGCTGTAATATAATATGTAGAAAACAGACAGCCTAAGCTAATGATCAAAGAACTGCTCAGTGACAACAGAAATTCAGACATGTGATCAAACAACCGCTCAGTGATCCACAGATCCAGACGTGATGCTGCAGCAACTGTGGAATTCCTTTAACGTGTTTTCACAGTACACCCATGTGCACAAGAAATCTAACACTATAGGGTATACCATTTGGGCAGCTGCTTTGGTGCTGCTACCACTGCCAAAGTCCTGCACCCCTCAGTCAGTCAATAGGCACTGAAAGTACTGGATTTGCATGCAAGTAACACGACCACAAATATGATGCAACGAGCGGCTTTTGGTCTCTCCTAAATAAAAATTTAATGTGATTATATGTGTCACGAACCCGAATATAATGTGAGGCGCGTCCTGAGGCTGGAAATTTCAAGGAAAAAAAGGCAATATCCGTGAAAGTGAGCCATCAAGTATAGGGTGTGTCCTTCTACATTGAGCTTATTCCAATGACAAAATTCAGTGAGGCACCTGACACATCCACCAACTCCACACCCCCTCACCACACATTCGTGCTGAGCCCCAACCCACACGATGGACTCCCATGTCTCATGTGAGCAGTGAGTGATAATCCTAACATACAGCTTGTTTGAAAGCAGAACCAAACAGAGTTCTGCAAACGCCACATTCGAGTTGAGGCTATATTCACAGCATAGCTGCAGTGCACGCTTGCTTGCTGTAGAGACTACCATCACAATAAACATGCACGGCATTGTTGACATTGTAGCATCGCCTCAGCGGGTTAAGATACGATTTGTTGCCCTTTTTGCACATAAGCACGCGTCTATATTGTGCGAAATTAGGGCACCACAGCTGCACCACTCGTTTCAAGCACAGTACTCAAACCACACATTCAGCGCTGAACCGTGGGCGGTCGACGCAGTCACATTTTTGTGACTTGTAGAGAGCAGCACATCCCTCGACGTCCGTTATGCTAAGGCGGACACGGCGACGCCACATCGCGGTTCGCTGAACTGCGCTGCCGAGGCGCTACGCCACTTCGACATTTCAATCGTCACCACCTCCGCATTGTCAAGGAACACGGATCACACAACGCAGGTTCTGTATTGCCAGAGCTCACCGAGGCCAAAGCCGCAGTGCCACACAAGCACTACTCACGGCTTTCCGCCAAGTAACACAGAACCTACAACAAATACACAAGCAACGCAAGCACAATCACACACGCAATGTTGAACAACGCGCGGTCGGCGCGGGCCAGAGAACGATCACGCCGAGAACGAACGCGCCATCCCATGCCGTCGTCACTTTTAGCGCCACCATCGCGCCTTCTCAAAAGTCCCTAAATGATCGTGTCCCTAGGTGCCTAGTATCTGGTCACGTGAGGGATTTTTGTACGACATTTTAGAATTAAACTCTATGACCCGAGGGCTCCGTGGTCGCTGCGCATGCGTGAGCTGAGAGAATGTGAGAAAGGAGAACAACCTCTCCTTTGCCAAATGTGACGTCAGAATGTTTTTTTTTTTTGCTTTTTGAAATATTTACTCTCGAACGTAGATCAGTCACGAATGTATAAAACCCCTATATAAAAAAGTAGCGACACTCTCCTCCTTTGCCTTTCCTCCTCCTCGTTTCTCCTCTCTTTCGCGCTCCTTTTTCGACCGTTGCGCCGCCTACACCGCTTGAAACACGTGCACTTGTTTATCTTTCGCCGCTGATCAGATTCGACGATCGCCGACGGTGTTCGCCGTGGAGGAGGAGGAGGAGGAGGAGGAACAAACTTTTATTTAAACCAGCAGTTTAGCTGGCTGGGCCTAGGCCTCCCACGTGGGGACATCGAGGTCTTGCCTCTTCGCCGCCTCGCAGGCTTGCTGGGTAGCCCAGAGTTGGTCGTCGAGTTGGGAGCTGCGCAGGGCGGCGTGCCATCTCGACGAGAGGGTCACGGTATTATTTGTCGGGTATTGGTTTTTACATTCCCATAGCATGTGGGGAAGCGATGCTGCCTCAGTCTTACAGATCTTGCAAATGTTACTAGGGTAGGTGTCCGGGTAGATCCTGTCCCAGTGAACCATTAATGTACCATAGATGTCCATAGAACATCATGTTTGAGACATTGCACACATCCTATAGATATCTATATTTCTCCAAACAACGTTACAAATACGTACCATGGATAATCTAAGTCCCATCCAGATCACGTTGCTCTAACGTTGAAAGGATGTTGCAGCTGGACATAAGTAACCTCTAATAGATGTTCCTTTCAGGGACGCAGGAGGTCCATAGAAAATCTAGTGGATCTTTCCTGCTGACGCTATAATGAGCTGTATACCTGCAAGTGCCACAGTAGATGTACTATTGAATACAAATGAAATGCGAACAGCAGAGTGTGTGGCCAAAACGTAACTAAAAGCACAGTGTGTGGCGTCGGCCAGCGATGATTGTACACATGCATGTGGTTTCGATGCGGAGTGCGGGGCTGCTTGTCCTAGTGCGTATTACGTCACCTGTATTTTGTTGGAAGCTTGTATTCTCACCCCGCCATTGCAATGCCATTCCTATCTGTGATTACATTTAAGGTGGCTAGCACTGTTGTTGCGCATCCAATGCAATACATTTTTCGTGCTATTAAAATTACGATTAGACACTGTCAGCTTTGATGGCGGTAACAAAAGCAAAGCAATGCACGTTAGCAAGCTGGGTGCATGCCAGCCATATCACGCTACAGATGCAGCGATGGTGCTGGTCACCATAACACTGTACTGCCAGGTGGGTATGGCACTGCCCGAGGAGAGATGAGAAAACAACTTTCGGACAAAATACGGGTGACGTTTGTCACAATAGGGCGAGCAGCGCTGCACTCTTCCTCGAGAACTACATCCCCACGCACGTGCACAACGACTGACCGACGACATGCATAGTATGCCTTTAGTTATACTTCGGCCACACACTCCGCTGTTCGCATTTAATTTGTCCTCGATGGTACATCTGCTGAGGCACACTAATGGCACAGTTACCCCCATTGTCGGCATGTAGCTGGTGACTTTGTTTGAAATGTTTTGTTAACGTGTAAACGTGTTTAAGACTTAGAGATTGACTCCAACCAAATAAGGAAATTTACTAGCCCGACGTTTCGGAACTAATTCGGCTCCTTGCGGTGTGCCGCTTTTAAGAGGTCCATCGTAAGAAAGGAGAGGAAGGGGGGGGAGAGAGCGTCAGGTGGGGAGACACTTGACGGGGCGCCTGTTCTTGACAGACGAAAGAGGTGGGGGGGGGGGTGGGGGGAGGGGGCGGCTTTGGCGTGGCTGGTCGGCTGGGTTGTCCGATGCTGGGAATGCGTTGACGAGGGGCGGGATGGGGGGGGGGGCGAGATGTTTTGGTGTTGCTGACCTAGAGCGGGGGTCCCTTTCTTCCCTTCGTCGCGTCTGCAAGGCCATGAATATACAAAGAAGGAAGGATGCCCTTCACGCGGTTTATATTACCCGCCGTGTTCTGAATGTGCCAAGACTCGAGTAGTAGCCTTTTTCGCCAGTTTGTCTCTATTTGAAGGATTTGGGTTTCTTGGAAAGAGATCTTGTGGTCCGCGTCTTCGGAATGTTCGGCGACGGCGCTGCGTATTCGGTTGAATGTTCTGACGTCATTTTCATGTTGTCTGAGTCTTTCTTTTAGATTTTTGGTTTCGCCGTTGTACGACGCCGGACAGTCGGCACAGCTGATTTTACACAGCTGCTACTGGAATCGTGGCACATTCAGAACAGGGCGGATAATATAAACCGCATGAAGGGCATCCTTCCTTCTTTGTATATTCATGGCCTTGCAGACGCGACGAAGGGAAGAAAGGGACCCCCGCTCTAGGTCAGCAACACCAAAACATCTCGTCCCCCTCCCCCCCTTCCTCTCCTTTCTTACGATGGACCTTTTAAAAGCGGCACACCGCCATCTCCGAAGAATAACCCCTGAAGGAGCCGAATTGGTTCCTGTCGGGCTAGTAAATTTCCTGATTTGGTTGGAGTCAATCTCTAGTCTTAATCAATTTTCCCAACCAGACAGGTAATTCTGTCGAAAAGTTTAGCTTCGTGTAAACGTGTGAATGTGAAAATATAAACTGCAACACTTAAGGTGAAATCCTTAGATGGCTCAATGGTCAAAAATCCGATGTCCAACGTCACAGCACCAAAATTCAATGGCACCAAAATTGGGGATCGAACCTTCGACCTTTGGTGTTAATTAGGTCGAAGCGAATTAAGGCACAGTTCATTAAGATAGAGTTAATTGAGCCACTCTAACCCACGGCCTTTGTTGGGAGTCGAAACCACTTGGAGATATGGGCAAACCGGCCACTCTCTCCAAATTATCTCCAAGTTGGATTCCAATTGACATAGTGAAGGTAGAGTCGAACCCACTACCTTGGGTGTTCATTAGAGCGAAGAGACTTAAGGCAAGTTAATTACGGCAGAGTTAACTAAGGCACTCGAACTCTCAAACTTTGGTGGAAGTCGAACCCACGACTTTTGGCGTTAATTAAGACAAAGTTAATTAAGATACAATTAAGGCACTCAAACCCTCGACCTTTGGTGGAAATAGAGCCCGCAACCATTGGTGTTAATTATGATGAACTTAGTTAAGTCACAGGTAATTAAGGCACTCGAGCCCACAACTTTGGTAGGAGAAAACAATAGAAGTAACAACGCATGCGAATGACAAATAATTTAATTAATGCTTCGTGAGTGCGCAGGCTCCTGCCTTCATCCTCTTGAGTGTTCGCTAAAGTGACTGTCAACTTTTATATATAGTACTAGCGCTCATCAAAATGCGAAAACTGTGCTAAGAAAACCATAAATCCGCATTTTGATCATTAAGCATCATTAGAAATCCTGCAATGGATAAATGAAAAATAGTGAGTTTAGTAAGCACTAGGTAAAGCACACCAGTGAAACTCACAATGTCATACCAATGTTACTTTTTTATTATACAACTGATAAAGCTTTATTACAAAAATGATCGGCCCCCAGCCACGCACATGTATGAAATTATTCATTACATGTTCTCGCTGTATACAAACAGGTTAAACGCGGATCTAAAAAAAACGTAATCAAAAACAGATTCTTGAAAATTAAACTTTATTAAAACACAAGTAACGAGTAGGCACACAATGACTAACGAGTAGGCACAAAATGACTAGTAGGCACAGTGCCACAATTATAATTAACAAGAATAAAACTGATTAGTAAGAGGTCGTATCACATACTAATTAATGACCAAAAGTGCATGGCCTGCTTGCCAGCACCTGTGTCTGGGGCCATCGGATTCAAGATAGAAAGCCAGTACTTTCTCGCTGCATTAAAAATATATGGTAAAACAAATTCCACGCAAGCAGAATCCAGAGATGGAATGTTTATCTTGATAGGCAACTTGGTCAGGCATCTCCTCAGATCACAAAAGTGCCAATAACATAATGTTGCCAGAGACTTAGAGATAGGCAGTGCAAATGAGAAATATCCCTGACACTTGAAGAGGAGCGCTGGAAACCAAGCGATACAAAAATGTGCGAAAATTAGCCATCAAAACATTGCCTCCAGAACATTCCCGTAAGCGCTCCGCAAGGCGAACAAACGTACCACAAATAGCAGTCAGAAGCACAGCTCTAAATTTCAGCACGCAACTGTACAGTTCTGCCTAGTATATACGTACTTGGGCCATGGTCAACCGCACAAAAGTCGAAAAGACACAAATAAAGCACACGCTGCTCGCGCCCGGAACATTGCTGCGCACTTGCATCGAGGCGCGTGTTGCTGAATTGATATCAGTGGCGATGCGAAGTCAAAGCTATTGCAAGTTCAAGCTTTTTTTTTCTTTATAAACTGTCGTAATACATCAGAAAGTTAAAGGTTACGTATTTTCAACAATGTACTAATAAATATAACTGAAAAATAAAGCATCTTTGTATGAGAAAGAAAATGACGTAACCGAGACCGAAAGCATAGCAAAAAAATGGCGAAAGTATTGGCTTTTGCGCGCTGTGTCCGGCAGCAACGTTACTAGACCTCCAGCAGTGTGTGCAAAGGTCGTGCAAAATTGCAAAATAATTAATTTAATGCTTTTGCTCTCCTAGCTTCCCATTGTTAGGCATTAGAGACAATTTGCTTGTATTTCTGCGGCATAGTGCGTGCATCGACTCGTAACGCACAATGTACGATCAATGCACGAGAGCTTTGAATGTGCAAAAGATGTCCAAATCATAAGGACATTCGACGTCCTCTGGATGACCCTTGACTGCCACGTACTAGTCGAACATACTATAGATGTAAACTGGACGTCGTTAAATGTCTTGGATATTTGGTCTTTTGTGGTACATCCAATGGATATTTGTGGTTCACTGGGGTGGTAACGTGTTAGTGAGGGGTACGTGTTTGTCTGTAACAGGCGAAGGGTGGTTGCCTGTGCTCTGTTTAGCTTGTGATGAGGGATGGGGAAGGTTCTTCTGTTAAGATAGAATGATTTCGTGAGGTCGTTGTAGCTGGTGAGGCGATCGCGTTCCGCGGGTGCACCTGCGCTGTCTCCGGCACGGTTGACAAGGCCTCGTGCTACGGAGTGAGCAACCTCGGTGAGGTTGGTGAGGTGCGGATGTACGTCGCCAGCGTGCGCTGGGAACCAGACGAGAGTGATTTGCTTCTCAAGTGAGTGAGGGGCTTGGTTTAGGATGCGTAGCGCTTGTTTTGAAATACGACCTTTGATGTAGTTGCTGATTGCCGTGCGGGAATCGCTCACGATGGTATGGCAGTCCGGATCAAGGGTGGCCAGGGCGATGGCCACTTCCTCGGCCGTCTCGGCGTTTTGGGTTACGATGCTGGCGGCATGTTTGAGCGAGCCGCTTACTGTGGTAGCCGCGGCGAAGCGGTGCCCGTCTTGATATTCAGCTGCGTCGACGAAGGTGACGCCCGTGGTGTCGCCATAGGCTTTAATGAGGGAGGCAGCCCTTGCCTTTCGACGTTCTTTATTGTAGTCCGGATGCATGTTTTTGGGAATAGGGTCGGCATGTAGCCAAGTCTGTACGTCGCGTGGAATTGGGTATTTCTCTCCATGTTGACGGTGGTAGGTGATGCCGAGTTTAGTTAGAATGTGCCGGCCCGTTTCTGTGAGGGTGAGACGCTCCAGATGAGACCGACGCTGTGCTTCGATTAATTCGTCTAGGGTGTTATGGAGTCCTAATTGGAGTAAAAATTCAGTGCTGGTGTTGTTTGGCAGTCCTAAGGCTAGCTTGTAGGCGCCGCGTATAATGATGTCCAATTTAGTCTTTTCAGCTTTGTACCAATTATGGAAGGCGGCGACGTATGTGATGTGACAGATGACGAACGACTGAACAAGGCGAATGACACTTTCTTCCTTCATGCCCTGTCGCCGGTTGGTCACCCGTTTCAGCAGCCGCGATGTATTGGCCGTCTGTCGGAGGATCTTGGATATAGCCGTTGAATTTGCGCCGTTGGCTTCGATGGTCATGCCGAGAACCCGGATAGTGGAGACCACGGGTATGGTTCCACCATCCCTCATGTGGAGTTGGATTTCCTCGTAGCGGCGTTTATGCGTAGATCGTAGTGGTGGGCGTCCACGGAGCGTGGGGCGGTATAAGAGGAGCTCTGACTTGTCGGGGGAACATCGGAGTCCCGTGCCTTCGAGATAATTTTCGACGGCATCGATGGCGTCTTGCAGAGCGGTTTCAATTTGTCCATCGCTGCCCGTAGTGGTCCAGATGGTAATGTCGTCGGCATAGATGGTGTGTTCTATGCCGTCGAGCTTCTGTAGTTCCTGTGCTAATCCGAGCATGACCAAATTGAACAGCATTGGGGAAATGACAGAGCCTTGTGGGGTTCCCGCGCATCCGAGAGTGAATTTCTCCGATTGAATATCTCCAACCGAGAGGAACGCCCTTCGGTTGGAGAGAAAGTCTCGTACGTAGTTGTAGGTGCGCTCGCCGAGGTTTAGTAGGGAGATGCGTTCGAGGATAGTAGAGTGCGCGACACTATCGAAGGCGCGCTCGATATCGAGGCCCAAGATCGCCTTCGTGTGTCGGGATTTGTCGTCGAGGATTTGATGCTTGAGTTGGAGCATGGCGTCCTGGGCTGAGAGATGAGCTCTAAAGCCGATGATTGAGTACGGGTATGCGGACGTATCTTCGAGGTGAGAGTTTATGCGGGTAAGGAGTGCATGCTCCATAACCTTGCCGACGCACGAGGTTAACGAGATGGGGCGGAGATTGGCAAGGCTAGATGGCTTGCCAGGTTTTGGAATCAAAATTACCTTGGCCGTTTTCCATGATGAGGGAATGGACCCTTGCCGCCAGCAGTCGTTTATGTACTCGGTGAGTTGTTCCACCGAGGGGTCGTCTAGGTTTCTCAGAGCTTTGTTGGTGACGCCGTCCGCACCTGGGGCTGAACGGCTGTTCAATTTGCGCAGAGCAGCGTGTACCTCGGCCACGCTGAAGTCCTCATCGAGGGCTGAGTTCGAGGACCCCGTGTACGGGCCGTGAGGCTTTGCTGGCCCGGAGGGGATGTACTTTTGGCATAAGGTATTTGTGACGTGGTCCTGGCCGTGCGTCTTGGTTTCTGTGAATAGGAGTTTGGTAAGACGATCCTGCTGTTGTGAACGGGTGCTGGTATTGTCGAGAAGATGTTTTAGGATTTTCCACGAGCGGGAGTGGTGGAGTTGCCCGTCTAAAGAATTGCAAAGTTCCGCCCATTGTTGTTGATTAAGGACTCGGCAGTGTTCTTTTATATTCTCGTTAAGTAGTGCAACCTTTTTCCTGAGTCGTTTGTTGAGTCGTTGACCCTTCCACCGAGAGAGGATGGACGTTTTGGCTTCAATGAGGTGGGCAAGCCGACTATCCATACGTTCAGTCGGGGCATCGCTTTTGATAGTGCGAGTAGCCAATTGGGTATCTGATAAAAGGTCGCGCGACCAAGATTCTATATCGGTGATCGGGGTGTCTGTAGTTTCTGCTGTGCGATGTTTGCGGAAGGCGTCCCAGTCCACCCACGTGAACTCCCTCGTTCTCGTAGATACAGCTGTGAGGTGCGGGAGAGTAATTTCAATGATCGAATGATCGCTGCCGAGGTCATATTCAGTATTGCGCCATTGAGCGTTCACTACATTTTTGGTGAACGTGAGGTCGGGCGTCGTGTCTCGCGCAGTGGAGGTGCCGAGGCGTGTGGGGAACGTCGGGTCTGTGATGAGAGTGAAGCCGAGATCGTGGGAGTCTTGCCAAAGGTTACGGCCCGCAGCGGAGCAGTGTTTGTAGCCCCAACCTGTGTGCGGCAGGTTGAAGTCGCCGCCGATGACGAGGGGGCTGCTGCCTGCGGCGTTCAGGGCCTTTTTAAAGAGCGTTAGAAAGCGACTGTGGCGTAGGGACGGGGCGTTATAAATATTCAGGATGAAGATGCCGTCCGTCCGCTTTTTGTGTGGGATGAGTTCAATGAAAAGGTGTTCGGTGCGATGGTCGTGGAGATCGTGTTCGATTGCGCTGATTCTGTGTCGGACGAGCGTGGACACTCCGTGGGGGGCGTTGGCAGCGATGAAGGGTCGATATCCGGGAAGGGTGATCGGCGTGTCGTGCGTTTCCTGGAGTATGAGTACATCCGGTTCACGTGAAGATGTGCGAAGGTGTTGACGAAGAACGGGCTGTTTGTGGCGGTAGCCTCGACAGTTCCACTGCCATATCACTGTGTCGGTGTTTTTGTGCGCCATGATGATGATTTAAGATTTAAGATTTAAGAGGCCGCCGGTGGCGGGGTGGGATTGTCGTGAGCGATTCCGCTCGTGTCCATGATTATAGCCGGGGTGACGGGGGTGGATGTGGTGAAAAGGGTCTGGAGGTTGTTTTCTACGGCGGTCACTCTTTGCATTACGGCGAGCAGAGCGTTGTGGAGACTTTCGACGGTGCTCTGTAGTGACACGAGCATGTCCTTGACTTCGGAACGCACCTGCCCCGTAGCTCCTGCTTGGAGGGCTCTCTTTTTTGGTGCCGGCGTCGGGGGTTCCTCTGAAGGTGTGACGCTAGGGGGTTCTGGGGCTTTGGGTGTGGGTTGTGTTTTGGCTTGCTTTAGGCTCTGAACCTCCTGTGTGAGTTTTTGAATTAAGTCGCGCATAACTGCATTTTCTCTCTTAAGTTGATCAATGACAGCATTGTCTGTGTTTTGTTTAGGTGTAGGGGGGGACGTGACCGGACCCTCTCGCGAGATGCGTGTCACAGCCTCTGCGAAGCTCACCTTTTCTGAAATCTGTCGGCCTCTTGGGGTCGACGTGGATCTTGACCGGGAACGGCCTGCTCCTGGTCTGGAGCGCGAGCGTGAGCGGTGTTTGGTGTCCATGGGCGGGAAATCACTTGGTTGAGGTGTTGATTGCTGTGGCGTACGTTGTTCCCAGAGGCGTTTCCGGATGGCGTATGGCATTTTGTATTTGGCTGTGCACACTTTGTCCGCCGTGGGGTGGGGTCCACCACACAGCGTGCACTTAGGGGTGCACTGATGGTGTTGGTCGGGATTGCGGGCGCCGCAGCCTCTGCAGATCTTGTTGTTAGGGAATCGACAAACATCCATGCGGTGCCCGAGACGGCCACAATGGTAACATATGTCAATTTGCTTGCGGTACAGGGAGCAGGGGATCAGTGTTGCACCGTATCGGACCAAGTACGGCACACTGGGTCCGTCGAAGGCGATGACGACGGTTGTGGTGGAACCGATGCGCTTGGCGGCCAGGGCTAGCGGATTGCGGGCATTTATGATGTTTACGTCGATTTCCTGGGCGTTGTCGGTGAGGGGAATACCTCGGATAACTCCTTTGGTAGTGTTGTCCGGGGCTGCCTCGTATGCGTTGACTTCGTGGGTGACACCATTGACATGGATAGATTTCATGCGCACGTACCTGTCAGCATTGAGCGGTCGGGGCGTGCTGATCACGACGATGTTTTGTTGAACGTTCGGGCAGATCGTGTCGTCTTGGGTTTCTTCCGGGCTAAGTTGTGTTGCTTGGAAAATGGCTGCAGTCACTGTTGGGCTGCCGACTTTGGGGATATTTAGTGCCCCTTTAGGTCTGACAATGATCTTAATTTCGTTCTTGGGTAATTGGGGCATACGTCCGGCCTTGAGGACTTGAGATTTAACGTTCTTCCGGGTTTTAGAGCGAGAGCGGGAGTCTTGCGATTGAGGTGGGTCGTCGCGAGATGAATTTTGGCCACGCTTCTCGTCGGGACGGCGGGAACGGGCGGTGCGCCAGCCCATTTCGGCGGTCATCTCTTCTGGGGTGATGTCTTCACCGATTACTTGAACCTCCATTCTCGGCGTGCAGCCGGCGCGCGCTTAGGCTTAGCGCGGCGACGGCGTAGTCGTGGCACAAAAACGTTCGTAACACCGGGAAAAGAAGTGTCCCACCTGAAAATTAGGTGTCCACGGAATCCTGGTCACTTCACGGATCGAGTGATGTAAACTTCAGGCCAATACTCGCCAGAAATCGTTGCGAAATGACTTGGTGAAGCCGGAGCCCAGCTGCTCGGAGAGCTGCTCGAGCGTCGTCTTCTCGAGGAGGAGGAACAAACTTTTATTTAGAGGAGGAACAAACTTTTATTTAAACCAGCAGCTTAGCTGGCTGGGCCTAGATGGCGCTGAGCCGTGCTCCCTCATGCGATGGATTAAACAGTCATTACCAGGACTGATGTATGCAGATGACATTGTACTTATGGCTGACAGCAAGGAAGACTTGCAGAGATTAATGGACATCTGTGGTAAAGAGGGAGATAGCTTAGGTTTGAAGTTTAGTAAAGAAAAATCGGCAGTCATGACTTTTAATGATAATCAGGGCAGCGAGCATAGGATACAGGAGGTTACGCTGGAGGTGGTGGATAAGTACAAATATCTTGGAGTGTGGATAAACAATGGGGCTGAGTACCTAACGGAACATGAAAAATATGTGACGGCTAAAGGTAGCAGAAATGCAGCTGTGATGAAAAATAGGGCACTGTGGAATTACAATAGGTACGAAGTGGTGAGAGGGATTTGGAAAGGGGTGATGGTCCCTAGTTTGACTTTCGGCAATGCGGTCCTGTGCATGAGATCAGAGGTTCGAGCAAGGTTGGAAGTTAAGCAGCGAGGGGTAGGTAGACTGGCTCTGGGAGCACACGGAAATACACCAAATCAGGGGGTACAGGGTGACATGGGATGGACGTCATTCGAGTGCAGGGAAGCCAGCAGCAAGATAGAATTTGAGGAGCGATTGAGAGAGATGGCAGAAAAGCGGTGGGCAAGGAGAGTTTTCAGTTATTTGTACATGAGGAATGTTGATACAAAATGGAGGAAGCTGACCAGAAAACTGTCAATCAAATATTTGGACTGCAGGAGGGGTGCAAACCAGGAAACAGCGGTTAAGAAAAAGGTTAAGGAAACAGAGAGGGGTCTGTGGAAAACAGGGATGCAGACGAAATCAGCACTGGGCACATACCGAACTTTCAAGCAAGAAATTGCCAAAGAAAATATCTACGATAATTCTAGGGGAAGCTCTTTGTTGTTTGAAGCCAGGACGGGAGTATTGCGGACTAAGATGTACCGAGTCAAGTACCAAGGTATAGACACGTTGTGCTGTGCGTGTGGAGAAGAAGAGGAAACGGCTGAACACCTCATACTTTTCTGTAAGGGGCTTAACCCTACAGTGCAAGGCAACGGGGCTGATTTTTTCAAAGCATTGGGGTTTAGGGACAGTGAAGGCAAAATAGACTTTAAGCGGGTAGAAATAACCAAACAGAGGTTATCTGATTGGTGGATAAAATTAAGGCAGGGGTGAAATTTCACCCACCACAAAGTACAAATTATGTTAATAGCCATGGCTAGGTGGCGTATGCCACCGCCCGATTTAAAGGGTTCAGCCTCATCCATCCATCCATCCATCCATCAAGGGCTGCAGAAGATAGCGTCAACCTTTCCCTTTCCTCAAGAACCACTTATCATCTGGGCCTAGGCCTCCCACGTGGGGACATCGAGGTCTTGCCTCTTCGCCGCCTCGCAGGCTTGCTGGGTAGCCCAGAGTTGGTCGTCGAGTTGGGAGCTGCGCAGGGCGGCGTGCCATCGCGACGAGAGGGTCACGGTATTATTTGTCGGATATTGGTTTTTACATTCCCATAGCATGTGGGGAAGCGATGCTGCCTCAGTCTTACAGACCTTGCAAATGTTACTAGGGTAGGTGTCCGGGTAGATCCTGTGGTAACGTGTTAGTGAGGGGCAGGGGCGGATCCAGGTTTTTTCTGAGGGGGGGGTCAGCTTCTGTCGATGATGATGATGATGATGATAGTAGCCTTTATCATTTACCGAAATTCACCGTTTCTGCTCACGATAAACCCGCGTTTTATACGGCTAGAGCAGCACCTGTAACCTACAAGGCTTGAGAGGGCAAATCACTTTTTTTTTCTTCTTTTTTTGTATTTATTGCCAAGAAGTTCGCGCTGTTTTTATTCCCCGGCCGCCACTGTCATCATGAAAACGAGTGTTACCTCGCGCCATCTAGCCCGCCGTGGTGGCTCAGTCAGTTCAGGCATTGCGCTGCTGAGCACGAGATCGCGCGATCGCATCCTGGCCGCGGCGGCCGCATTTCTATGTAGGCGAAATGCAAAAACGCCCGTGTGCTTGCGTTGTAGTGCGCGTTAAAGAACCCCAGGTGGTCAAAATTAATCCGGGGCCCTCCACTACGGCGTGTCTCATAATCAGAACTGGTTTTGGCACGTAAAACCCCAGAAAGAGGAAGAAGACCTGTAGCGAAGCCAGGTACGGTTTCTCCGTGCTTATAGGAAAAGGACGTTACCCAATACAGCCATGTGCTTGGCGGCTGTGCCTGATCATGCAGGTTGTTCAAAACTAAGCTTTATGGTTTTCTTGAAATTAGGCACTGGGAGGCACGCGAAGATCACCTGTGCAAATAAGTTATGTGGCCAGGGGGGCACAAAGTGAGATGATAATTATCGCTGTGAGCAGCCCAATTAACTAAAATTGAACAATTATTTTTGTCGACTGCAGTAAGTGGGTATGTTTGTATTGTGAGACGTTGACCAATGCGATGCCTTTATTTCCGAGCAGTCGCCCGAGTCAGAGACGAAGCACCGCACGAGACAAAAGATGATGATGAGTCGTATGTACAGATGACGACGACGATTTGCACAAATAGCGCTCACACAAGATGATGAGTCGTTTGTGGAGATGACGACGACGATATGCGCAAAATGCGCTCACACTAACTTCCCCCCTTCAGGAAAGCGGTCAGCAAGACCGCAAACTAGAAAGGGTAGGTACGGCGAATGTAGGGTTTCAGGCGAGATACGTGAACGATTTCCGTAGTGCGGCGGCGGCGGTCAGTAGCTGAGCTGACAGGAGTGACGCTGTAGTTAACGGCCGAAGTTCGTTGCAAAACGGTGTAGGGGCCGAGATATCTGTGGAGAAATTTTTCACAGAGCCCCGGTGCGCGAACAGGTCTCCACAAAAGAACTTCGTCGCCTGGGCGGAACGAAGCAACGCGACGCGTCGCATCATAGCGAATTTTCCTTTTGTCCTGAATGGTATAGCGGTGTTGGCGCGGGCAAGTTCACGGCACCGGGAGAGGCGAGCGGCAAATTCCTCAGGAAGAGACGCGGATGGAGCAGCAGGTGCTGAAAGGAGTGTAGTGTCCAAGACGAAAGACGGCGCACGACCGTACACCAGGAAGAAGGGACTGTAATTGGTTGTACGTTGGACGGCAGTATTATACGCAAACGTCACAAAAGGTAGGATGGTGTTCCAGTTGGTGTGATCGGGTCGAACATACATTGACATCATGTCAGACAAAGTTCGATGAAAACGCTCCGTAAGACCATTTGTTTGCGGATGGTACGATGATGTGGTCTTATGGATGGTGTCCGAGGCCTGAAGGACTTCACGGAGGACATGCGATAGGAACGTCTTGCCACGGTCACTCAGGAGGACACGAGGTGCGCCGTGGCGCAAAACGATTCCGTGCACGAAAAACTCGGCGACTTCGGAGGCAGTACCAGAGCGAAGAGCCGCTGTCTCAGCGTAGCGCGTTAGATGATCCACTGCGGTAACGATCCAGCGGTGACCAGCGGGCGTGAGTGGGAGGGGTCTATACAAGTCTATGCCCACAATTTCGAAGGGGGTGTACGGGCATGGTAGAGGCTGCAGAGGACCGGCTGGAAGGGATGTCGAGCGTTTTCTGTGTTGGCATGATGCGCAGGAGCCAACGTATTTGTCGACTGAGGTGGAAAGGCCCGGCCAGAAACAACGCGTTTTGATGCGGTCGTAGGTCTTATGAAAGCCCAAGTGGCCAGCCGTCGCGTCGTCGCGAAATGCTTCCAATACTTGGAGTCGAAGTGAGCGAGGTATTACTGGCACCCACCGGTTACCGGAAGGATGGTAGATTGATCGAAATAACGCTCCACCTTGAAGCTTAAAACGCGAAAGTTGTCGTCTTAAGCGACTGTTGGGGGGTCGTGCCAAGCCAGTAAGTCGGTCGATCAGCGTACGGCAGTATGGGTCAGTACGTTGGAGTGAGACGAGGTCAGTAGACGGGAGAAAGTCAACTGAGGCAACTGACTGTCCCGGGCTACTGGGCGTGCGCTGAGACGTGTGGCTAGATGGTGACGTGCATACCGAAGGTAAGCATGGGCGTTTGGGGACAGCGGGCAGCGCGACAAAGCGTCGGCATCTTGATGTTGTTTGCCGGACTTATACGTGACAGTGAAGTCATATTCCTGTAAGCGCAGTACCCAACGGCCGAGGCGTCCAGACAAGTTTTTCAGGGACGACAACCAACAGAGAGCATGATGGTCGGTCACAACTGTGAAATGGCGGCCGTAGAGATAGGGACGAAATTTTTGTATTGACCACACGATGGCGAGGCATTCCTGTTCTGTAATCGTGTAGTTGCGCTCAGCAGGAGAAAGAGCACGACTTGCATAAGCCACGACTTGCTCTTCGGACTTCTGATTCCGCTGCAGCAGGACAGCGCCAATTCCATGCCCACTGGCATCAGTGTGTAGAATAGTCGGGGCCGTTGCATCGAAATGACGGAGCACGGGCCCTGACGTGAGAACTCGTTTGAGGGTCTGGAAGGCGGCTTCACAGTCGTTCGACCACACAAAGGACGCGCTCGAAGTCAGAAGTTTGTGTAGAGGAGCGGCGATGGTGGCGAAGTCACGGACAAAGCGGCGGAAGTAGGACGCCAGTCCTAGAAAGCTGCGGAGTTCTTTAAGAGCGGTTGGTGGCGGAAATTGCAGTACTGCAGCGATTTTATCGGGATCAGGCTGGATGCCATGCTTACTGACGACGTGGCCCAATACTTTAATGCTTCGGCTTGCAAAGCGACACTTTTTAGTATTGAGTTGGAGACCAGCTTTTGCTAGACACGCGAGAACTTGGTCTAGACGTTGTAGGTGCTGGGAGAAACTCGACGAAAAGATGACAATGTCGTCCAAGTAACAAAGGCAGGTCTTCCATTTTAAGCCACGGAGTACTGTATCTATCATACGTTCAAACGTAGCTGGTGCATTGCACAATCCAAAAGGCATCACGTTAAATTCAAAAAGGCCATCAGGTGTAGCAAACGCAGTCTTTTCTTTATCTGGCTCATGCATGGGAATCTGCCAATATCCGGAGCGCAAGTCGAGGCTCGAGAAATACTCGGCACCTTGTAAGGTATCCAAAGCATCGTCAATACGAGGCATTGGATAAACATCCTTACGGGTAATTTTGTTGAGCGCCCTATAATCGATGCAAAAGCGCACAGAACCATCCTTTTTTTTTTAACAAGCACAACAGGAGAAGACCAAGGGCTTGCTGAAGGCCTTATAATGTTGCGTGTCAGCATGTCGTTCACTTGTTCTTCTATAACTTTTCGCTCCGAAGGTGACACACGGTACGGGCGACGGCGAATGATGCGAGAGCCGTCTGTTTCAATTCGATGAGTAGTTACAGTGGTCTGACCTAGGCCTCGCGAAGAAACGTCAAAACAAGCTTCATGCTTCATTAAAATGGTGAGGAGTGCATTGGTCTGGGCCGGATTGAGATCTGCACTCAAGGTGGCCTTAATAGCACCAGTGTGGCCTTCTGCGGGCGTACAATACGCGGAAGATGTGGCAGGCGAAACACTGACGACACATACCGGCGCAGCCGTACTACTCTCCGTGGCGGTCGTCGCGCCCGGTTTGTTTCTACTGCGGTATTCGCGGCCACATTTCTCGCTACTGCCGTCGGCGTCAGCAGGATGAACGACGGGGCTATGCTACCTTTGAGCGAGACAGCGCACCTAGGTTGGATTACTACGTTCCCGGGCGTCACCCAGGTGACAGGCGCGGCTACGCCAACTTTGAGCGAGACAGGACACCTGGACCAGATTCCTCCGTTCCCGGACCGTACACAACCTCCTCTGGTCGCTCTCCTTCACCTACCCAGCACCTCCACCACTTGTGAGACGTTGACCGATGCGATGCCTTTATTTCCGAGCAGTCGCCCGAGTCAGAGACGAAGCACCGCACGAGACAAAAGATGATGATGTGTCGTATGTACAGATGACGACGACGATATGCACAAATAGCGCTCACACAAGATGATGAGTCGTTTGTACAGATGACGACGACGATATGCGCAAAATGCGCTCACAGTATTGAAAACCTAGAGGCTGTCGTGTTTCTACACAGTATCAGTCGGAAGAATTATTCTAGCGTGTTCGTGCTCCGAGATATCCGACTCCAAATTTCAATTGCACTGCGCAGAGTTATCGACTCGACGCGAGAGCGGTTTATGCTTTGCGTTGCTGTGGAAGGGAGGCATTTTGGACATTTTTAGGGCATTGACATCTTGATGGGTGAAGTGTTGTCATGAGATTTGTGCATGACAACACCAAAGTTAAAGCGGCAGTATGAAATATTCGTTAGCATAGCTAAAAAGGTTTCTGCTGTTGATGGTGCAGTTGTTGCTTTTGATTTCAATAAAGCTTACAATACTTGTAAATCAGCAGTCACTTTATTTGCGTAGCCCAAACAAGGACCATGCCCGGTCGTCTAGTCACCATTACGCACGCGCACTGGCCTCCGGCTTCTCCGCTCGCGCCATTATCTCGGCATGGCAGCTGCCGCCATCTTTACAGGCTGCGCGGTCGCGTGTTACGACAGCGGTTACGGGTTCTTCGATTTTTTTTTTTCGCCAGCCGTGAGGGGAAGGGGGGCAGTTATTATCTTTGCCAATGCCTCCGCCGCGTTGTCAGACTAAACGCTGCACCCAACAGCCGCGTCACATCAGGGAGGAGCTTTGCGCTGATCCTCACTCTCTTGCATGCGTAATCATGCGAACGACAATTAAAATTTGGAGTTGGATATATCGGAGCATAGACATGCTAGACGAATTCTTCCAAGTGAAACTGTGCAGAAACACGACTGCCTCTAACTTTTGAATACAAACATACACACTTACTGCAGTCAATAAAAAGTTAATTATTCAATTTTAGTTAATTCGGTTGCTGACAGCGATAATTATCTCACTTTGTGTCCCCCTGGCCACACAACTTATTTGCGCAGGTGGTCTTCACGTGCCTCCCAGTGCCTAATTTTAAGAAAACCATAAAGCTTAATTTTGAACACCCGGTATATCAGCCTGTATTGTTTCTTAAAATAAAATTTGGGATGGTCTGTCGCAGGTTCGTTATAAATGCGTAAGCACGGGTCCGGCTTTGGAGTTCTGTTGGGACACCTTGATTTCCTTAAGAAGATTCTTTGTGTTCGGCTGAGACACCTTCGTTTCAACGCGGCAACCACTACGCTAGTTGTTTACGATATGCGAATCACCGCGTGTGAAGACTCACGACGCCACCTACAAGAAGAACGATGTAGCGTAGTAGCCGTGAGCGCGAGCCAGCGTCTTCATGTTTTGTTTCCCACGCGACGTCATCCTTTTACACAAGGCGCGCATCTGCTCCCATTTCTCTAACCACGCGACGCCATCCTAGGCCCGCGCGCTGGCGTTGGCCGCTGACGTCACGCTCCCCCATTTCGCAGCCCATGCTCGAGGCTTCGCCCCGCTCCGCGAGAACGCCCACTCAGATAAACGGATCCGGTGGGCTTGAGCCTCCTATGCTTAATGTACGACAATAAAACTGCGAAGTTACAATGAAAAACTTGTAGCGTACGAACGGTACTGTGCTCGTACTGGATATTGTCAACGTGTAACTGTGATCACAATGAGTGCTACAGTTAAAAAAAAAGTTGTCTATGCGTAGTTCTTAGTTAGGCTGTTAGTTGTTATATATATATATATGAACACTTCAGCGAGAGATCTCTTTCATTAAGCAGGTTGGTCGCGGAACCGATGACAGCAAATGAGGCAACCGATGACACCCCAATGGGGAACTAAGTTGATCAGGCGCGAAGGCGCTCGCGCGGACATCGGCGTGCTTGGCAAAAGGGACGTCCCCTCGTTCATTCGACGCCACCGACGGGACGAGTAAGGCACGGCCGGCGCCAGGAGGTCCAAGGTGTTCATGAGAAACAATAACTACGGCAACTTCGCGACACCACACCCCTACGGAATATAACTAAGCTTGTGAGCGAGCTAGCTTTACTTCTACATGGCTGCTACCACTGGTATTCGCGAAAAATACTTTTGAAAAATGCTGGTGGCCATATTTTTTTGCGACAGGGCCGTCCCCGTGTCAGCAGGGGGGGGGGGGGGGGGCGATGCAGAAATCTGAGGGGGGGGTCAGGACATCCGGACATCCCCCCTGGATCCGCGCCTGGTGAGGGGTACGTGTTTGTAACAGGCGAAGGGTGGTTGCCTGTGCTCTGTTTAGCTTGTGATGAGGGATGGGGAAGGTTCTTCTGTTGAGATAGAATGATTTCGTGAGGTCGTTGTAGCTGGTGAAGCAGTAGCGCACCCAGGATCTCTGCCAGGCGGGGGGGGGGGGGGGGGGGGGGTTGACAGTTTGCCAATACCATCTAAACAGCACTAATTTCGATTTCTTCACGGGAAATTGTAAAAAAAATGCGCTTTTTGCGAGTGTGCAGACGATTGCGCGTCTTACATCTTAGTTGCAGCACTCAAATGCGTAAGGAAAGGTAAGGGGTTAAACAAAAAGGGGGGTTAAGTCGGCCTCAGGGGGGGGGGGGGGGTTACAACCCCCGAATCCCCCCCCGTCGGTGCGCCACTGTGGTGAGGCGATCGCGTTCCGCGGGTGCACCTGCGCTGTCTCCGGCACGGTTGACAAGGCCTCGTGCTACGGAGTGAGCGACCTCGTTGAGGTTGGTGAGGTGCGGATGTACGTCGCCAGCGTGCGCTGGGAACCAGACGAGAGTGATTTGCTTCTCAAGTGAGTGAGGGGCTTGGTTTAGGATGCGTAGCGCTTGTTTTGAAATACGACCTTTGATGTAATTGCTGATTGCCGTGCGGGAATCGCTCACGATGGTATGGCAGTCCGGATCAAGGGTGGCCAGGGCGATGGCCACTTCCTCGGCCGTCTCGGCGTTTTGGGTTACGATGCTGGCGGCATGTTTGAGCGAGCCGCTTACTGTGGTAGCCGCGGCGAAGCGGTGCCCGTCTTGATATTCAGCTGCGTCGACGAAGGTGACGCCCGTGGTGTCGCCATAGGCTTTAATGAGGGAGGTAGCCCTTGCCTTCCGACGTTCTTTATTGTAGTCCGGATGCATGTTTTTGGGAATAGGGTCGGCATGTAGCCAAGTCTGTACGTCGCGTGGAATTGGGTATTTGTCTCCATGTTGACGGTGGTAGGTGATGCCGAGTTTAGTTAGAATGTGCCGCCCGTTTCTGTGAGGGTGAGACGCTCCATATGAGACCGACACTGTGCTTCGATTAATTCGTCTAGGGTGTTATGGAGTCCTAATTGGAGTAGAAATTCAGTGCTGGTGTTGTTCGGCAGTCCTAAGGCTAGCTTGTAGGCGCCGCGTATAATGATGTCCAATTTAGTCTTTTCTGCTTTGTACCAATTATGGAAGGCGGCGACGTATGTGATGTGACAGATGACGAACGACTGAACAAGGCGAATGACGCTTTCTTCCTTCATGCCCTGTCGCCGGTTGGTCACCCGTTTCAGCAGCCGCGATGTATTGACCGTCTGTCGGAGGATCTTGGATATAGCCGTTGAATTTGCGCCGTTGGCTTCGATGGTCATGCCGAGAACCCAGATAGTGCAGACCACGGGTATGGTTCCACCATCCCTCATGTGGAGTTGGATTTCCTCGTAGCGGCGTTTATGCGTAGATAGTAATGGTGGGCGTCCACGGAGCGTGGGGCGGTATAAGAGGAGCTCTGACTTGTCGGGGGAACATCGGAGTCCCGTGCCTTCGAGATAATTTTCGACGGCATCGATGGCGTCTTGCAGAGCGGTTTCAATTTGTCCATCGCTGCCCGTAGTGGTCCAGATGGTAATGTCGTCGGCATAGATGGTGTGTTCTATGCCGTCGAGCTTCTGTAGTTCCTGTGCTAATCCGAGCATGACCAAATTGAACAGCATTGGGGAAATGACAGAGCCTTGTGGGGTTCCCGCGCATCCGAGAGTGAATTTCTCCGATTGAATATCTCCAACCGAGAGGAACGCCCTTCGGTTGGATAGAAAGTCTCGTACGTAGTTGTAGGTGCGCTCGCCGAGGTTTAGTAGGGAGATGCGTTCGAGGATAGTAGAGTGCGCGACACTATCGAAGGCGCGCTCGATATCGAGGCCCAAGATCGCCTTCGTGTGTCGGGATTTGTCGTCGAGGATTTGATGCTTGAGTTGGAGCATGGCGTCCTGGGCTGAGAGATGAGCTCTAAAGCCGATGATTGAGTACGGGTATGCGGACGTATCTTCGAGGTGAGAGTTTATGCGGGTAAGGAGTGCATGCTCCATAACCTTGCCGACGCACGAGGTTAACGAGATGGGGCGGAGATTGGCAAGGCTAGATGGCTTGCCAGGTTTTGGAATCAAAATTACCTTGGCCGTTTTCCATGATGAGGGAATGGACCCTTGCCGCCAGCAGTCGTTTATGTACTCGGTGAGCTGTTCCACCGAGGGGTCGTCTAGGTTTCTCAGAGCTTTGTTGGTGACGCCGTCCGGACCTGGGGCTGAACGGCTGTTCAATTTGCGCAGAGCAGCGTGTACCTCGGCCACGCTGAAGTCCTCATCGAGGGCTGAGTTCGAGGACCCCGTGTACGGGCCGTGAGGCTTTGCTGGCCCGGAAGGGATGTACTTTTGGCATAAGGTATTTGTGACGTGGTCCTGGCCGTGCGTCTTGGTTTCTGTGAATAGGAGTTTGGTAAGACGATCCTGCTGTTGTGAACGGGTGCTGGTATTGTCGAGAAGATGTTTTAGGATTTTCCACGAGCGGGAGTGGTGGAGTTGCCCGTCTAGAGAATTGCAAAGCTCCGCCCATTGCTGTTGATTAAGGACTCGGCAGTGTTCTTTTATATTCTCGTTAAGTAGTGCAACCTTTTTCCTGAGTCGTTTGTTGAGTCGTTGACCCTTCCACCGTGGAGGAAGGAAAAAGCTATTTTTTTAACCATGGAGGTAAAAAACTAGTATTTACCTACTGCACATTTCTTCATATCCAATAATGATATGCTTCAAATATCTCTGTTGAAACGATCTCTTCAAAAATCTGTTGATCGTGCAGCTTATTATATTTCTTGTTTTTTTCAGCCGGCCTTTTTTTTTTTTTTGCTTACGACTCGCGATGGGCAGCAGCGTTACGTTCGTGAAAGCATTGCTTTCGAGCAACCCTTTTCAAATTAAGTTTTCGCTCATATCCACGAGATAGCAAATTTCAGTGTTACATTAGCCGCTATATTTTCCAATTTCATGTGACCTAGATTTAAGCTACCTCAGGTTGTATTTACGCGCCGAGGCTTTTAGCAAACATAGTTGTCAGCTGAAAATCAAAGCGGTGTGCCACTTTTTGGATGTTGTGATATTTGTGTAATTGATTATATTTTTCCCTAGTCATGCTAAACTACTTACCGGTCACATGCTTGGACTTCTGAAGGAGTACTTGAAAGGTTTTCCTTGCAACCCAATATTGTAACTGACACCTGTCAGAGGTATGAGAGTGGTATTTGCCCTGCGCAGCACTGCCATGAGTTCAAGATCCAGATGTGTCTCATGTAATAAGTGCGCTCGCCGACTGTCTCTATATATCCGTATGTCACTAGAAAGTACAAAGGATACATTTCTGAATTGTTGCAACATTTATTTTTCGTTAAATGTTCAAAATATTTTTTTTCTTTTCCTGGTCAATAAGGACTTGCACAAATTGCAGATTTGCATAGTTTGGAAAAAGCATTGCATAGTGGGCCTGTAGGCTTTTTTTAAATTTAATGTTACCCTTCAGACTGGCCAAATATGTTGACAGCAACAGCGAATACCTCCTTGCTGTATTTGCATTTCCTTGGAATGTGTGTTCCGTGTTCTTCATAACAGTACAAGGTGCCATTTAGTTTTCTACCGTGTTGAATTGTGCACTGACACTTTCAAATGAGCAAGTGTAGGTTTGTATTGTAACGGAAATAACAACATGAGTGCTTCTTCAATTGTCTTCATCACCGCCTTGCTAGTGCCTTCTTCAATGTGCGAGAATGGCTTGTAACAATATTGTTAAGTGTTTCATGTGATATGGAATACAATAATTTTCTTCTTTTTCTCTGAACATATTCAGCCGGAAAAACATGTTGACAGCTATGCCTTTTTCATGTTGGCCATAGCATTTTGTAGATAATGGTGTGACAGCTTGGGAAGTGTCTGAAGAGTATTGTTAGTTGGTGAATAATCATATTGTTGCTACTGGGAGGATCACAGCCACTTTTTTTTCATACTATTAACATGTTTCCATTTTTCTTTTTGCGGCTCAATCATAACTAGACCTGGTCACTTTTTTAATTACTTTGTCATTTACTTTTGTTACACATCAGTATTATATACTGTCAATTAGGTTGGGATATGAAGCCATTTGATGTTGCATTCATGGAGAATCCTGGCCAATCCCTCGTCATGGGTGTGCCATATTTCATAGGCAACACTCATTATATTGTCACGTAGTAGTGACGATGAAGCCAACAGTCGTAAAACTGGGAATGACGAAACTGATTCTTTATTGGGCGAACCTGTGCCCACAGAAGCAAGTTACACTTGAAGCACAACGATAGCGGCGAACACAGTCGGCGATCGTCGAAATCTGATCAGCGGCGAAACGCGTCGGCTTTTATACCTGAGTCATCGAAGGTTCCAGATTAATCCCTGATGCCCGCGTGTCTTCCAGAAAGTTCTAGACAATTCGCGTCGCTCATACAATCAGATTACATGGGCGTCGGTGACCACAGACGACGGATAGAAGCATTGATAACGTCCGAGAAGCTTCCAATGCAGGCGCGTCCTGCGCCGAGCGATAACGTTTAACATTTGTCAGCCAATGTTGAAAGCGGCCACCGGTGAAAGATAAACATGTGTACGTGTCAATACCCTCTCCTTAAAAAGCATCGTCCCGATGCTACAAACACGAAAGCGAAAACAAAACCATGCGTAATAAACAAAATAACAAAAAACAATAACAAAGTAACAAAGTACCTAAGTTTGTCAGCGGGCGTAGAAAGGCTTAAGACGCACCACGTGGATGACTTCAGGTCGTGCCCGGCGCCGCTGTGATTGCGAAATGCCGCCTGGCACGACCTCATAGTCCAGTGCGCCAATACGTTGGGTGATCTTATATGGTCCGAAATAGCGACGTAACAGCTTCTCGCTAAGTCCTTGTCGGCGTATCGGAGTCCAGACCCAAACACGGTCACCGGGCTGGTACTCGACGTAGCGTCGTCGAAGGTTGTAGTGTCGGCTGTCGGTCCTCTGCTGGTTCTTGATGCGCAGTCGGGCGAGCTGTCGACCTTCTTCGGCACGCTGCAAATAGGTGGCAACGTCGAGATTTTCTTCGTCGGTGACCACAGACGACGGATAGAAGCATTGATAACGTCCGAGAAGCTTCCAATGCAGGCGCGTCCTGCGCCGAGCGATAACGTTTAACATTTGTCAGCCAATGTTGAAAGCGGCCACCGGTGAAAGATAAACATGTGTACGTGTCAATACCCTCAACGGGCGGGAGTGCTGGCTGCGGCGGCGGCGGCGCTGGGCGACGGAATTGCGGCGTTACGGGGCCCTGGCGCGAGCGCGGAGGGGGGCCTTGACGACGGGCGACGGCGGCGTATGTCAACGCTTCCGGCTGGGGTTGCGGCGATTCGGGAAGTCCTAGCGATTGCTGGATTTCCTCCCGCACGATATCGGCGATGGAAGCAACTTGAGGCTGCGACGACGGTAGCAACTTCCGCAGCTCTTCGCGTACTATCGCCCTGATGGTGTCTCGTAGGTCGTCGGAAAGTCCTTGGACTGCGGCGTAGTGTGGCGTCGAACGGCGATTGTATTGCCGGTTGCGCATGTCCAGTGCTTTCTCGATCGTCGTAGCCTCCGAGAGAAAGTCTTGGACTGTTGTTGGTGGATTCCGTACCAGTCCGGCGAATAGCTCCTGCTTAACTCCCCGCATGAGCAAGCGAACTTTCTTGTCTTCGGGCATAGCTGGATCGGTGTGCCGGAACAATCGAGTCATTTCTTCAGTGTACATACCGATGCTCTCATTCGGGAGCTGTACACGGTTTTCCAGCAAGGCTGCAGCTCTTTCTTTACGGACGACGCTCGTGAAGGTGTCCAGGAAGGCGGCTCGGAAGAGGTCCCAGGTTGTTAGTGAACGTTCCCTATTCTCGAACCAGGTTCTGGCGCCATCTTCAAGAGAGAAGTAAACATGGCGCAGCTTTTCGTCGCAGTCCCACTTGTTGAACGTAGCGACCCGGTCGTATGCCTCCAGCCAGCTTTCGGCGTCTTCACATGGCGAACCGCGGAAAGTCGGCGGCTCCCTGGATTGTTGCATCACGACCGCAGATGTTGGCACAGGGGCTGTCATGGTAGCTGCTGCCGAGGTCATGACTTTTGTCCTCTTGGTCTTCTCAGGTAGGGGTTCGTACTCCGGTGGCAGGTTCAGTAGCCTGCGACTAGCTCGCTGGTCGGGGTAGGCGTCGACGTCTTCTAGACGGTGTGGGCTTGGCTCACGGCTGGACGGGGGGGTCCGGTACAAGGACATAAAAACACCTCCACCAGATGTCACGTAGTAGTGACGATGAAGCCAACAGTCGTAAAACTGGGAATGACGAAACTGATTCTTTATTGGGCGAACCTGTGCCCACAGAAGCAAGTTACACTTGAAGCACAACGATAGCGGCGAACACAGTCGGCGATCGTCGAAATCTGATCAGCGGCGAAACGCGTCGGCTTTTATACCTGAGTCATCGAAGGTTCCAGATTAATCCCTGATGCCCGCGTGTCTTCCAGAAAGTTCTAGACAATTCGCGTCGCTCATACAATCAGATTACATGGGCGTCGGTGACCACAGACGACGGATAGAAGCATTGATAACGTCCGAGAAGCTTCCAATGCAGGCGCGTCCTGCGCCGAGCGATAACGTTTAACATTTGTCAGCCAATGTTGAAAGCGGCCACCGGTGAAAGATAAACATGTGTACGTGTCAATATATAGTCTCTCTTCTTGTGGTAAGAGTGTATCCAAAAGCCTCTTTTGGATGCTTGTAGAGCAGTTGAGATTTAGACATCAATGCCAGCTCACAAAGCACCCCATACGGCAATCAGCCAGCCACCTCCGCAGATGGGGAATTCTGCAGTTTGCAATCGTACTGTTTCAGTTGTCCTTGGCAGAGATTTCAATTGTACACAGTGGGAATATATTGTAGGACCATATAAAAATAATGCGATGACAATGGCCATGTGGCTTAAATTATAGTAGATTACGACCAGCATTAGCTCAAGCGCTGCTAAAGGTGTGTGGTATGTAAAAATTATTTAATAAAGTGCTGGCTATAAATTAAAGTGCAGCCTAGCAGGTTTCGAGAATTTTTACTCTGGCAGAATGACAAAATAAAAATTATTTGAAATCAGTGATGCCACGCTGATGAGGCTTGGGCATGAATATCCTCTAGTAATAATAAGCCTGCCAAATTCACAAGGATCTTGAATGAATTCTTCACTAGGCTCAACAGTTTTGTTGTTGCCCTATATTGTTTCTGTAGGAACAGTGCACAACAAAAATCTTGCGGCTTCCTGTTGTCTTAACACCCTACAATTGCCTTAGATACATGGTTCTCAGCTATGGATGTGTCGGGGACACCTTGTGGATTGGTGGAAGTTAAGGGGGCCACTTGCAATGACGGGAGAGGGAGGGGTATAAACTAACACAACACGAGGCATGAAACAGGTGCCTTTTATTGCTACTTGGCAAAGAATGGTCAAACAAAAGTGTCACTTCAACTCAATCTGGACAGCTTGTCAATACATGATGCAGTCACGCTTAAGCAGAGTCACATACCTGCAGCCACATTCAACCCGTTTCTGTATTTGCTTTTCAAGTATGCAAGCATGGAAAAAGCATGCTCGCATGCATATGATATAAAACTGCAACAAAAGCTTTACAGCCATCTTATGTAGAAGGGGAAACACTTCTGCAGTCCCCAACTAGAATGCCTCAAGGCTTGCAGCGGCCACAAAAAAAAAAAAAAAAAAAAACTTAGTTGCTTTTTTTGTTAGTGCGGGTTTTGCGGACCCCCATTTAAGAACCACTGCCTTAGATGTAGAGCCATTTGATGTTCATCAATTAATATTTACACAGGATTTAGATGACGCCTTTAAAGACAAGTGTCCCTCATGCTTCCACGTAAAGGAGCACTGACATAGGAGCTTTGTGCTTAATTTTTTATATTTAATCTGGTTGCACATGCCAGCTTTTAAGATCATACCATGTTGTTGAAAAGCTGGGTGTGCTTTGAGCGATTCTTAACGAATGCCAAGACCTGTTTCACTAAATAAAATATTCTTTTGACCCTTCTCAAACATCTTAACTAATTAATTCTGGTGTTCTTCAAGTCACAACCGTGGTTGCGGACTCCGGCTTAATTTTGATTGCCTGAGATATTTTATAGTGCACCCAATCCACACATGCGTTTTTGTATTCCACCCCCATCCGAATGAGAATTATGCTGCTGAGGTCGCCACGGCCAGGATCGAACCCGCAACCTCAGCAGCACAATGCTTCTCAGACATTTCTTTGCATTGAGCACAAAATGAGTCTGCTCTACAAACTTTTCTACTGGTACTTCTCAGGGAACATGGAGCATCACCCTCACCTTCCAAGTGGCTCCTCCCATCACACATCAAATGTGCACCAAGAAACAAAAGGCCAATGTTGTGGTGCAGACAGGCCTTGACATGCTCGGCATTCAATAGCACAATAACGGCATGGCTTACTCATAAACTGGAGCGCGCATCATTTGCTTGTGATCTGCCATGCCATGATGTCGCGAAATCGTGGAGCCAAACTGCCTTTAGCATTTTAAAATGTTCGCATTAAGGATAATATATTTCTTGTGCACAGAAGCAATATAAAGTTTCATAGTGTAATTAACTGATTGACAGCTACACACGCATAGGAAAAAGATTGTGCCAGGACTACTTAAACACTACAATCTTTAAATTAGCCTGGCCCATTCTTGCAATGTTACACATTTCAGATGAATGCAGGTCACTCATTACAGTTATGCCAGCTTTTGTACGTTTTAGACATGCAATGTTTGCCCCACTTTTATACGGCGATCATAGATAGTCACACCACGTTGGTAGAATAATTCAGAAGTAAATTTTAGTAAAAGCACCCTTTATGCCCGGGCTTAGACTATGCCAGTGTAATTTGTGATTCTCATCAGCAATACCAAATCAATAAACTTGAACGTGTTCAGAAATTGGCAGCAAGATTTATTTACTCTTCCTATCGATGAACGCAATCTGCAACAGCCCTGCTAACAAGGGCAGGACTGCAAACGGTAAATGTCTGGAGAAAAATAGCCTACCTAAAGTTCCGTTATCAGTTGAACGGTAAATTTAACTCAACTCACCTGCTCCCTCCTGGAAGAATGTCTTTTACCCTATAACTCACTAGTTGATGTGTACCAATATGAATTTCTTGTTCACACTATAGCTATGTGGAATAACCTTGTTCCTGAAGTTTTCAATGGTGTTGATGGCTTGACTTTTTTTGAACGGAATTTGGAGTTTTATTTTTTATAAGTTGTATTATTATAGTTTTTTTTCCTTGTGATGTGTATTTTTATCGATGACAGATTTTACTCTATTGTATATGCACATCCCACCCTGCAACTAGTATGGGCTTACAGTATTCTAAGTAATAAAGTAAAATAGGGTTGCTCCATGTTGAGGTCTACAAGCATGGCATTGTAAATGGGGGCCAGAAGCAGCAGCTTTTCAAGGTATTTTGCTGCGCCATGCAAAGTCCAATTATTGTGCCCTTCTCCACTCTCGCTGGTAAAACCTGCTGGTGAACAAGGGGCTTTCAAGGTATGCTCTGCTGTTCCTAAAATGTCGCCCGAGGCGGCCATCTGTTTTGCCTACAGGACGAAAAGTCCCTGGCCAGAGGTGCATCAAACATGCAGAAACGGCTGTCGATTGTGCTACAGAAGTTCTAGAAATGAACTGGTAGTTTTGCTCGCAGGTTGAAAAATACAGCAATGCTGTAGCAAGCAGTGTGGTGAAAGCTGTTGCAGGGCTCTTCCAAGGCATAGCCAGCACTGCATGCACATACTTTGCACACACAAGAGGTTTTAGCAATAATACTTCTAGTAAATTACATATGTCCAGCTTCAATCTGTTTCTAATACTGGCAGGTTTTAAAATCCGTGAGAAAAGGTAGGTCTTTTTCTTTTAATTGGCTTATGCACAAGAAAGTGCGTGTGCGTGGAAGGGGTTAAGGCTTCTTTATCAAGCCACAATGCTTCCTGGCATGATAAAGCAAAGCCTTGTGCATTTGTCTGCAGTCACTCACTGCGCTTTCAAACACACAATCAGGACAGAGAGCACAGGAAAACACACAAGCAGTAGATTCAGCAATTTATTTGATATATGTGCAGTTTTATTTTACAGAATGACCACATTCCCAAAAAGCAACCACATGCTATGCACATAATACAACCAACTTAGGTTAATTCAGCAGCTGTTAATGTGTCCTACCTTTATATGTTCAAATGTTTCAAGTCTCAAAGCGTGCCCCTGCTTTGTAACTTGTCCTTTTAACTTAAACAAATGTTAAATTTAGCACAATTACCACATTGATAGAAGAAAACTACATATTAAAATGGCAACTCCTTGTTGAACAGAAAAGTGTATACAGTAGACTTCCATTAATCCAACTCCGGTTAATCTTTCGGTTAATTCGACTCTGACCAAAGATCTTGGCCAGCTCCCATGCAGTTCTACGGCCCTAAAATTTGTTATTTTGATCCTAAAATTGGCATTCACCAGATAATCCGAACTTGACCAAGCTACAGGCATGCACCTGACCCCAATAACGACCCCTTTTAGTGGCAACGTCTGTCTCGACTGAGCTTAGGGGACAGCGAATGCATTAAACAAACGTCTATAAATGCCTATTCTTGACCCACCCTAGCAAGATTTTCAAGCCATAACGGTAGCTCACAATGTCCGATTATGGTATTGACCTGGTTCTAAAGGGCACATTTAGTTTTCGAAAGAAATTGAGCTGGACACTGCCTGCACTGTGCACTCGAGTGCAAAACTAAAACCGCATTTGCAGCATTCGTATGCTTTACCGCATAACATGGCTGTGTTGCAGCGAGGGTGACTTTAGAAAGTCAGCTGAAAAAATAAGGTATGTGTTAGGTTTATACTTGGGTTTGAAGCTTTAAGTCATTTGCACTTCAGTTTCATAGTTTGGCAAAATAGAAAGTTGGCGCACGTTTGTTTCGGAGGCGTCTTAAAGTCAATACATGCTGCCATATTAATCAGAGGTGTTTTAGCATTTTTTTGCATGTTCAATTAGACCCACCGGATAATTAGATCAATTTCACTAGTGCCGTCAGGGTAGAATTAACGGAAGTCAACTGTAGAAAGCCCATGCTGATGCACCAGGAAAGTAACCTATACTGCCTCACTGCATGTAGTCTTGCTTAGTCAGCAAAAAAGCATAGAAAAGTAACCTATGCTGCCTCACTGCATGTAGTCTCTCTTAGTCGGCGAAAAAGCATGGAAAATGTGGCTCACACAATGTCCACAAATGTTCTGCTGCAGATTCAGTCATCCATCTTATCCAGTCTTTACAGTGTAGCCATATCACCATTTGCTTAGCCTCCTATTTCCCAAAAAGTCATTGCCAAAAAAAAAAGTGATCCGATTCACATGTTTTTTGCCATCCAAGCAGTGTTTATTGTCGATCGTTATTGCTTTCTGTAACCTAACCTGCATGTTAACACTGAGCTACATGGCAAGCTTACTGAAAGCTAAAAAAGAATACTGGGCATTTACTTCTCCAAGTTATTTTTTTAGACATAAAAAGTTTGGTGCTTGATGGCGAGCCGTATTTGCGGAATGCTTGCAAAAACAGTAGCTTACATTGTCTTTCACTAGAATAGAGATATTACCATCGCTGAGACAGCCACCGCCTACTTGCCTGTGAGCAAGCTGTGGATCTGTTCATTGCAGATCCAGAAATAAAACAAAGAGGGCAGGCGAAAATGAACTATTCTGTATCATGTACATTTTCTCTCAGTTTACATACTTACTTTATGATGCCAGCTGCTAGAGTTTTAAAGAGAACTTTGCAGAGAAGCTTCATCAAGTATCTTCACGTGACCTGAACTTCCACGAACTCACCAGGAACCAGATAAAGAGCAGCAAGATTGGTCACAACTCGAATTTAACAATATTACTAAAGAGTCACGCGACACAGCATATATCTTGAGTTGCATTACCACAAACATGGCTCCACACAATAGTTTTCTCTGAAAACATATGTGAATGCAGGGAACTGCAGTACGTTTACCATTGTAGTGAAGTTGATCAGCTCGATCACAGAGACGAGAAAGGAATGACAAATTGTCTTCCAGCCTACCCCCTTCCAAAATGGCAATTCTTTCTGACCAGATCAATCTTATATGTATCTTTATTTAATATAAATACTACAATGAGTATGGTTATTGTATTGGAGAGTAGATAAGAGTTGGTCAGCAATGTCAAATGCACACAACCTGTGACTTACAAAACAAATGAAACTGGTCACTATTTAGCGACAGTTTTCTTTTGTGTGTAACAACTTGGCTCTTGACAAGTTTCTCATTCTATAAAGGTTTATATAGTGAAATATTTGGAGGCATTTGAGGTATCACCTGACCCAATTAAGGGACTTCCAGTGGCAGCCTGGCTGGATCTCAAGATTCCTGACACCCACCAATATACAGCACATCTGACTGCAGCTGTGGGAAAACGAGGGATACGGGTTGATTGTGAGATTCATGGCAGTTCCCAAGTTTTTAACCTAGTACCTGCTCTATACGAGGTCGAGACTACGCCACTAGACCACTGCTGTGCTGCAGTCACCATAATATTAATTACTCATTGTACAGCTGGACTGGTTGGTATAGACAGAATGCCAACTCAAGTGACCACCGTGTGTGTCTGCTCATCCGTGTTCTCATGCTGTGGCTCAGCCTTGAATGCATGTGTAGTTTCAACACTGGCTACTATATTTTGACTACTAATATAATTTCTGTTTTTTTAACTTATAGCCAACTAATGTACCTCATACTACATTCTGAACATTGCTGCAGTGTAGTGGGATTTCTGTGTAACGCACTGGCCTCTACCGCCAAATGATTGAAAAATCAAAAAATAAATATGTAGACACCACACACTGTGGGGTTTATGCAGGCGCGGACCCAGGGGGGATGTCCGGATGTCCTGACCCCCCGCCCCTCAGATTTCTGCATCGCCCCCTCGCTGACAGAGGGATGGCCCTGTCGCAAAAAAAAAAAAAAATATGGCCACCAGCATTCTTCAAAATTATTTTTCGCGAGTACCAGTGGTATCAGCCATGTAGCAAGCTAGCTCGCTCACGAGCTTATTTGTATTCCGTAGGGGTGTGGTGTCGCGAAGTTGCCGTAGTTATTTTTTCTCATGAACACATTGGACCTCCTGGCGCCGGCCGTGCCTTACTCGTCCCATCGGTGGCGTCGAATGAACGAGGGGACGTCCCTTTTGCCGAGCACGCAGATGTCCGCGCGAGCGCCTTCGCGCCTGATCAACTCTGTTCCCCATTGAGGTGTCGTTGGTTGCCTCATTGGCTGTCATCGGTTCCGCGACCAACCTGCTTAATGAAATGGATCTCTCACTGAAGTGTTCATATATAAATAATAACAGCTAACAGCTAAAATGAGAACTACGCATAGGCAACTTTTTTAACTGTAGCACTCAGTGTGATCACTGGTTTTGGCACGTAAAACCCCAGAAAGAAGAAATATGATCACAGTTTCACGTTGACAATACCCAGTACGAGCACAGTACCGTTCGTACGCTACAAGTTTTTCATTGTAACTTCGCAGTTTTATTGTCGTGCATTAAGCATAGGAGGCTCAAAGCCGCCGGATCCGCTTATTATCTGAGTGGCCGTTCTCGCGGAGCGTGGCGAAGCCTCGAGCAGCGGCTGCGAAGTGGAGGAGCGTGACGTCAGCGGCCAACGCGTGGTTAGAGAAACGGGAGCAGATGCGCGCCTTGTGTAAAAGGATGACGTCGCGTGGGAAACAAAACATGTAGACCCTGGCTCGCGCTCTCGGCTACTAGGCCACATCGTTCTTCTGGCTGGCGTCATGAGTCTTCTTCATACGCGGTGATTCGCATATCGTAAACAACCAGCGTAGTGGTTGCCACGTTGGAGCTCCAAAGCAAACGAAGGTGTCTCAGCCGAACACAAAGAATCTTAAGGAAATCAAGGTGTCCCAACAGAACTCGAAAGACGGACCCGTGCTTACGCATTTATAACAAACCTGCGAAAGATCATCCCAAATTTTATTTTAAGAAACAATACAGGCTAGACATACCGCGTGGTCAAAATTAAGCTTTATGGTTTTCTTAAAATTAGGCACTGGGAGGCACGTAAAGAGCACCTGCGCAAATAAGTTATGTGGCCAGGGGGACACAAGGTGAGATGATAATTATCGCTGTCAGCAGCCGACTTACCTAAAATTGAATAATTAGCTATTTAGTATTGACTGCAGTAAGTTTGTATGTTTGTATTCAAAAGTTAGAGGCAGTCGTGTTTCTACACAGTTTCACTTGGAATAATTCTTCTAGCATGTCTATGCTCCGAGATATCCAACTCCAAATTTTAATTGTCGTTCGCATGATTACGCATGCAAGAGAGGGAGGATTGGCGCAAAGCTCTTCCATGATGTGACGCGGCTGTTGAGTGCGGCGTTTAGTCTGACAACGCGGCGGAGGCATTGGCAAAGATAATAACTGTCCCCCTTCCCCTCACGGCTGGCGAAAAAAAAATCGAAGAACCCGTAACCGCTGTCGTAACACGCGACCGCGCAGCCTGTAATGCTGGCGACAGCTGCCACGCCGAGATAATGGCGCGAGCGGAGAAGCCGGAGGGCAATGCGCGTGCGTAATGGTGACTACACGACCGGGCATGGTCATTGCCTGGACTATACGCAAATAAAGTGACTGCTTATTTTCAAGTATTGTAAGTTTTATTGAAATCAAAAGCAACAACTACACCATCAACCGCAGAAACCTTTTTAGCTATGCTAACGAATATTTCATACATACTGCCGCTTTAAGTTTGGTGTTGTCATGCACAAATCTCATGACAACACTTCACCAATCAGGATGTCAATGAACTAAAAAATGTTCAAAATGCCTCCCTTCCACAGCAACGCAAAGCATAAACCACTCCCGCATCGACTCGATAACTCTGCGCAGTACGACAATTGAAATTTGGAGTCGGATATCTTGGAGCACGAACACGCTAGAATAATTCTTCCGATCGATACTGTGTAGAAACACGACTGTCTCTAAGTTTTCAATGCAAACATACCCACTTACTGCAGTCGAAGAAAAAATAATTGTTCAACTTTAGTTAATTCGGCTGCTCACAGCGATAATTATCATCTCACTTAGTGCCCCCCTAGCCCCATAACTTATTTGCACAGGTGGTCTTCGCGTGTGCCTAACTTTAAGAAAACCATAAAGCTTAGTTTTGAACACCCTGTATTATCAGGCACAGCCGCCAAGCACATGGCTGTATTGGGTAACGTCCTTTTCCTATAAGCTCGGAGAAACCGATACCTGGCTTCGCTATAGGGCTTCTTCCTCTTTCTGGGGTTTTACGTGCCAAAACCAGTTCTGATTATGAGGCACGCCGTAGTGGAAGGCTCCGGATTAATTTTGACAACCTGGTGTTCTTTAACGTGCACTACAACGCAAGCACAAGGGCGTTTTTGCATTTCGCCTCCATCGAAATGCGGCCGCCGCGGCCGGGATTCGATCCCGCGATCTCGTGCTCAGCAGCGCAACACCTGAGCTGACTGAGCCACCACGGCGGGCTACAGGTGTTGCTCTAGCCGTATAAAACGCGGGTTTATCGTGAGCAGAAACGGTGCATTTCGGTAAATCAGAAAGGCTACTATCATCATCATCATCGACAGAAGCTGACCCCCCCCCCTCAGAAAAAACCTGGATCCGCCCCTGGGTTTATGTTTAGGGTTCTGCCGAGCATTGCAGCATTGACCAACGTGTTTGTGTATGGCGAGTGATTTAATGTGTGACAAGCATTGCGAGGAGAGCACAAAGGCCCTTCGCCTTCGTACTCTCCTTGCAATGGCAGTAATATAAAGGTTTCTTTGCCTCTTCCTGCCTACACTGTGGTGGCTACTGTTTTGCTGAGTGGACAGCATGGCTTATGCGGTATGCACAAATGGTTATGTGCCCATTCTGGGCCCGTCTGCTGATTTGGGCATGTGTCACTGTGGCACAAGGAGTATAGAATCATTATAGGTAGTATTAAGATAAATGTCATACTTCTCTGTGCAGACACCTCTTGTCAACATTTTTCACTCAACGAGCACATACCACCTTCACCCTCAATGCAAAGGTAGTACAATGTCGCACAGTGTCCATGTTGTGGAAGCTGCTACTATGAAGGGACTGGGAAATGTGGGTGAATCGCAAAGCTGCAGCAGTCTAACAAAACACCTCGAAGTGCTGCCACAAAGGAAGAATGGGAGAAACTGACATGCTCTCACTTTGACGAGCAACTTGTACATGCACACATGCTCCGACACATATCGTGCACCATAATGCATGGTGCACGATACCTCATATACCTAGCTACACATTGGCGAGCGCAAAGTATGTGCACAACAGCGGCCTAATGGCTAAAGCGTTGGGTTATGTTGGGAGATAGGTTTGGACTCGTTGCCAGACCTATTTTTGTTTTCAATCGGAAAGACCAACATGAGCCGGGACATAAAATTGCCTACTGCAAAGTGCTTGGTATGAAGAAAGAATTATTTGCATTAAACATGCTCAAATCCAGCACATGCAATATTTAGTAAGTGCTTTTCCACACACCTAAAATGCTTTACGGTGGAGCATGGTGCAAGTGTAGGGGCTTTGCCACAAGGTTGACGTGCATAACAGTAAAGAGAAATGCAATAACAGCGGCTTTTTCACATAACCAAGGTTCATTGCAGTGCAGCACAGTGCAACAACCGCAGCTTCCACACAAAGCTAAGGTGCATAATGCTACAGCAAGATGGAGCAATGTTTTTCACAGACACAATGTACAGGCTCTTTGCGTGCACGTCAATGTTTTTATAATCAGCTAAAGTGGTTGTGAATCTTGCGACCATATGGCTAGGTGAAAGGAAAAAGCGTCTGTCTGTCGCCTGTTTACAGATAACTATCATCATCAGCATTGGCTCTAGCATCGTTGTCTCTTCCGGAGCTGGCTTGTTGGCACCCCTCGGGTTTCGCTCATGCCACAGCTCCCTCGTTCGTTGTCTTCTTCCACAGCTGGCTCTGTTGTGGCTCATAATTCCAGCGTAGAATTTCACTTCTCTTGTGACGTTGTAATGGGGAGGCCGCATGAGCCATTGCTTAAGGAGGTATGAGCCATTCGTTGTCTTACGTGACGGACAGATTTAATTTCAAAGAATCACAAGCAGCGGCAATGGCGGAAAAATGCTGCTAACCACACCGCCAAGCAAACATGAGACATCGAACGCAGGCGACAACGGCGGAGACACTTTCAGTGACGTCATTCTCTCCGTTACAGCCGAACGTGTGTGTAACCTCATTAAGAAACACAAAGACTTAATTAACCCAGTCATAAACACTGCGGCCGCACGTTTCAGCTTTGCTGGTTAACCATCTGTATGGAGTGCTTGGGCGGTGATTTTTTCTTTTTTGTGTTTTTTTTCTTCACTTTTCAGACTGCAGAATGCTTATTTCTACATTATATTAGGGTAAATAAGTAGCTTTCTATTTTCAACACCTTTTAAACAGTGCGTAGTAATAGTGGCCACAGTATATTAGTGAAAATATAAAAACATTTGCATAATGCAGATCAATAAGTGTTGCCTCTAGGATCACTGAAAATCATGTCAAGAAGCATGGATAACTGTCACTGAGTGCACATAAAAAGCACTTCTAAAAGGTGGGCTCAAATGCTCAAACTTCAGTCACAGGATGCATTCTTGGCGTTCGCCAAAAATATGGGCCATGACCCTGACACTGCCTACACCAGATTCAGCTTGCAGTTGTGAAGTGGCCTGGGAAGCTCACAAATAGATGTGAAATTATTTTAAAGTACGTGCTATAGTTTGTACCTGCAGTTGTGCCTGCTCATAGCATAACTGGCGCTATCTAGCACACTTGTGATAAGAACAGTTCCCCAAAAGAAAGGCGTTCCTTTTTGTAAAACTTCCGTGACTGTATGTCAGGTCTGATACAGGCACAAGATCACAAAAAGGGTCTGAGAATCCAAGACCCATTTCCTTGAGGCAAAGACCTCAAATTTAGCATAGAGCCAGTAACCAGGAACAGTCAGTCCTACTCACACATGCCTATTTTATTTTCTCATTTAGTTTCAGGTTCACCTAATTATTGCCATCATGATAGCCATCAAATAATATGGTAGCATCAATTTTTGTATTAATCATTTAAGCATTGAAATCTAAAAGCTTGCAGCAGAGTGAAAGGTCAGAAGGACAAGGAAAGAGAGGGGAGGCATCATATTCTAAAATTTCATATTGACACGTATACATGTTTATCTTTCACCGGTGGCCGCTTTCCACCGGCTAACAAATGTTAAACGTTATCGCTCGGCGCAGGACGCGCCTGTGTCGGAGGTTTTAGAACGTTATCGATGCTTCTTTCTGTTGCCTGATTGTGTGACCGACGCGAATTGTCTAGAACTTTCTGGAAGACACGCGGGCATCAGGGATTAATCTAGAACCTTCGATGACTCAGGTATAAAAGCCGACGCGTTTCGCCGCAGATCAGATTTTCGACGATCGCCGACTGTGTTCGCCGCTATCGTTGTGCTTTGAGTGTACCTTGCTTTTGTGGGCACAGGTTCGCCCAATAAACAACCAGTTTCGTTGTACACAGTTTTACGACTGTTTTCTTCAGCGTCACTACTACGTGACATCTGGTGGAGGTGCTAGTGCGTTCATGCAGCGAACGCCCCCGCAAAGCCGCGACCCAAGCCCGAAACCGGAGGACGAGACCAACGTCGCCAAGGACCAGCGAGCTAGCCGTAGGCAGCAAGGACTTGTGCCGGAGTTCGGACTTCTTCCCGAAAAGACCACTGCAATCAAAGCCAAGTCAACGACCAGAATGGCAGCACCAGCGTCCCCCATCCTGCTGCAGCAACCTCGGGAGCCACCGACTTTTCGTGGATCATCGGCTGAAGACCCTGAAACCTGGCTGGAGACATATGAGAGGACCGCGACGTTCAACAAATGGAGCGACGACGACAAGCTGCGCCATGTTTATTTCTCGCTTGAAGACGGCGCCAGAACCTGGTTCGAGAATAGGGAGCGTGCACTAACAACTTGGGACCTCTTCCGAGCCACATTCCTGGACACCTTCACGAGCGTCGTCCGTAAAGAAAGAGCTGCAGCCTTGTTGGAAAACCGTGTACAGCTCCCGAATGAGAGCATCGGTATGTACACTGAAGAAATGACTCGATTATTCCAGCACGCCGACCCCGCTATGCCAGAAGACAAGAAAGTTCGCTTGCTCATGCGGGGAGTTGAGCAGGAGCTATTCGCCGGACTGGTGCGGAATCCACCAACGACAGTCCAAGACTTTCTCTCAGAGGCTACGACAATCGAGAAAGCACTGGACATGCGCAACCGGCAATACAATCGCCGTTCGACGCCACATTACGCCGAAGTCCAAGGACTCTCCCACGACCTACGAGACACCATCAGGGCGATAGTACGCGAAGAGCTGCAGAAGTTGCTACCATCGTCGCAGCCTCAAGTTGCTTCCATCGCCGATATCGTGCGGGAGGAAATCCAGCAATCGCTAGGACTTCCCGAATCGCCGCAACCCGAGCCGGAAGCGCTGACCTACGCCGCCGTCGCCCGTCGTCAAGGCCCCCCTCCGCGCTCGCGCCAGGGCCCCGTAACGCCGCAGTTCCGACGTCCGCCGCCGCCAGCACGCCCGCCCGTCACCCAGCGCAGCTACCAGAGGAAGACGGACATTTGGCGTGCCCCCGACCACCGCCCGCTCTGCTATCACTGCGGGGAAGCCGGCCATGTCTACCGCCGATGCCCATACCGCGAGATGGGCCTACGAGGGTTCGCCGTCAACGCGCCGCGTCCAGTGCGGGGTGAACGACCGCGCGACATTGCCGACTACCTCGCCGGAGCCCAGTGGCAACCCCGACGACCCTCACGCTCGCCGTCACCAGGCCGCTACATCTCGCCGCATCGTCGTCAGTACACCGGTTCCACCCGGGGCCGATCTCCCAGCCCTTACCGGGGAAACTAAAGGCAGCAACCGATGGAGGTGCGGTTGCTGTACGACGCAATGCCGAAGATCCTCCGCCGACGACGACGACGATTAGCGAATCATTACGACGAGATATCAGCACGCCGCCTAGCAACAGCCTTGACAGCACTTCACCGCCGCAAGAAGACCGGCCGACGCGACGTAGTAGCAGCGGAGCAAGCCGACGCAGCCGTGATCCGACGCCACGACTTAACCGTAATGCTAGACGACGGTCTACCGACTTAGACGTGCTCATCGATGGTCATAATGTCACCGCTCTCGTCGACACTGGCGCCGACTATTCCGTCTTCAGTGGCGCGTTCGCCGCCAAGTTAAAGAAGGTGAAGACGGCCTGGCAAGGACCTGATATCCGGACAGCTGGAGGTCACCTAATAACGCCGGCTGGAATCTGCACAGCCCGAGTCACGGTAAACAACCACACTTACCCGGCGAGCTTCGTAATCCTGCAGCACTGCTCCAGGGATGTCATCCTAGGCATGGACTTTCTAAACCAATACGGTCAGTCATCGACTTAAGATCCAAGTCGATCACGCTTTCAACGCACAACGCGCTACCACCGGATACAAGCATAAGTTACCATGCCTTGAATGTGCTTGAAGAACAAGTCACCATTCCGCCTCGCTCCAGCGTAATGATTTCCGTCGGTACCGAAGTGCCTGCAGACATGGAGGGCATCATCGAGGGCGATCATCACCTACTGCTCGACCGTGAAATTTGCGTCGCTAGAGGCATAGCTGAGCTACGTGCAGGGAAAGCAAGGGTGATGCTCACGAACTTCAGCCCTGAATACAAGCACATTAACAAAGGCACCACGGTCGCCTACATCGACGAAATAGTACAAGCCAGCAGTGCTTTCGCTTTCACGGATTCCAGTGCACCTGCAACGACGACTATAATACCTGAGCCAACTTTCGACGTCAATCAGAACCTTCCCAGGCATAAGAAAGAACAACTAAAAGCTCTGCTCCTGCAATACAAGGACTGCTTCTCGTCGTCGTCAAAAGTTCGACAAACCCCTGTCGCCAAGCACCGCATCATCACCGACGAAAATGTCCGCCCACTCCGTCAGAGCCCGTACCGAGTTTCGGCGCGCGAACGTGAAGCCATAAGGCACCAAGTCAACGAAATGCTACGCGACGACATCATCCAGCCGTCCAAGAGCCCGTGGGCATCCCCCGTGGTGTTAGTGAAGAAGAAGGATGGAACCCTACGTTTCTGCGTCGATTATCGTCGCCTCAACAAGATCACGAAGAAGGACGTATACCCCCTCCCACGGATTGACGACGCCTTGGATCGACTGTACAACGCAAAGTATTTTTCGTCGATGGACCTCAAAACCGGCTACTGGCAAATCGAAGTCGACGAGAGGGACCGGGAGAAGACTGCCTTTATAACACCAGACGGACTGTTCCAGTTCAAGGTCATGCCGTTTGGTCTTTGCTCGGCACCTGCGACTTTCCAACGCGTCATGGATACAGTACTGGCAGGCTTGAAATGGCAGACTTGCCTTGTCTATTTGGACGACGTCGTTGTGTTTGCCTCAAGCTTCGAAGAACACCTGCGGCGCCTTGAAACAGTTCTTCAAGCAATCAAAACCTCCGGACTCACGTTAAAGCCAGAAAAGTGCCGCTTCGCATATGAGGAGCTCTTGTTTTTGGGCCACGTAATCAACAAGTCTGGAGTGCGCCCCGACCCTCAGAAAACTGCGGCCATCTCCGACTTTCCTCCGCCCGCTGACAAGAAGGCAGTGCGTAGATTTCTTGGACTGTGCGCCTATTACAGGCGCTTCGTCAAGAATTTTTCACGGATCGCTGAGCCACTGACGTATCTCGCGAAGGCCGACGTCGAGTTCAAGTGGGAGGCGCCGCAAGTCGAAGCATTTGAAGAACTGAAGCGACGCCTGCAATCGCCGCCAATACTTGCGCATTTCGACGAAAACGCCGATACCGAAGTCCACACCGACGCAAGCAGCGTAGGACTCGGCGCCGTTCTTGTGCAGAGGACTGATGGACTAGAAAGGGTTGTAAGTTACGCTAGCCGGTCGCTATCGAAGGCGGAATCAAATTATTCCACAACAGAAAAGGAGTGCCTCGCCATCATCTGGGCTACATCAAAGTTTCGCCCCTACCTCTATGGCAGGCCCTTTAAAGTTGTGAGCGACCACCACGCCTTGTGTTGGCTAGCTAACTTGAAGGATCCTTCAGGTCGTCTCGCACGATGGAGTCTGAGACTTCAAGCATTCGACATCACCGTCGTTTACAAGTCCGGGCGAAAGCACTCCGACGCCGACAGCTTGTCTCGCGCCCCCGTCGAACCGCCGCCACAGGACGACCCGGATGACGACACTTTCTTGGGACCCATCAGTGCCGACGAATTCGCCGAACAACAGCGAGCCGACCCGGAACTAAAGAGCCTTGTAGACTACCTGGAAGGCAAGACCGTAATTGTGCCGAAGGTGTTCAGGCGAGGATTGGCGTCGTTTTTCTTGCAAAACGACATTCTCCTAAAGAAGAACTTCTCGCCTCTCCGAGCCAACTACCTCCTCGTGGTACCCTCAGCATTGCGTCCAGAGGCTCTGCAAGCTCTCCATGACGACCCAACGGCTGGACACCTCGGTTTTTCTCGCACGCTCGCGAGGATACAAGAAAAATACTACTGGCCTCGCCTCTCTGCCGATGTCGCCCATTACGTAAGGACATGCCGAGACTGTCAGCGACGCAAAACACCACCGACAAGGCCAGCCGGACTTCTACAGCCGATCGAGCCACCTCGCCGACCGTTCCAGCAGATCGGGATGGACTTACTGGGGCCTTTTCCGACGTTGACGTCCGGGAATAAATGGATTGTCGCTACGGACTACCTCACCCGCTACGCCGAAACAAAAGCCTTGCCCAAAGGCAGTGCCGCCGAGGTAGCCCGTTTCTTCGTTGAGAACATCCTCCTGCGTCACGGTGCCCCAGAAGTCCTCATCACCGACAGAGGTACGGCCTTCACGGCTGAACTAACTCAAGCCATCCTGCGCTACAGCCAGACAAGCCATCGCCGGACCACCGCCTACCACCCGCAGACGAATGGCCTCACCGAGCGCCTAAATAAGACCATCGCCGACATGCTGGCAATGTACGTCGACGTCGAACACAAGACGTGGGATGCCATCCTTCCGTACGTGACCTTCGCATACAACACGGCCATGCAAGAAACGACGCACATGGCGCCGTTCAACCTGGTCTACGGAAGGAACCCGGCAACGACGCTTGACGCCATGCTACCGGACGTCACCGACGAAGAAAATCTCGACGTTGCCACCTATTTGCAGCGTGCCGAAGAAGGTCGACAGCTCGCCCGCTTGCGCATCAAGAACCAGCAGAGGACCGACAGCCGACACTACAATCTTCGACGACGCAACGTCGAGTACCAGCCCGGCGACCGTGTTTGGGTCTGGACTCCGATACGCCGACGAGGACTTAGCGAGAAACTGTTGCGTCGCTATTTCGGACCATATAAGATAATCCGACGTATTGGCGCACTGGACTATGAGGTCGTGCCAGACGGCATTTCGCAATCACAGCGGCGCCGGGCACGACCTGAAGTCATCCATGTGGTGCGTCTTAAACCTTTCTACGCCCGCTGACGACGTTAGGTACTTTGTTACTTTGTTATTGTTTTTTTTGTTGTTTATAACGCATTGTTTTGCTTTCGCTTTCGTGCTTGTAGCATCGGGACGATGCTTTTTAAGGGGAGGGTACTGACACGTATACATGTTTATCTTTCACCGGTGGCCGCTTTCCACCGGCTAACAAATGTTAAACGTTATCGCTCGGCGCAGGACGCGCCTGTGTCGGAGGTTTTAGAACGTTATCGATGCTTCTTTCTGTTGCCTGTTTTCACAGACGCTTATGTTATCTGATTGTGTGACCGACGCGAATTGTCTAGAACTTTCTGGAAGACACGCGGGCATCGGGGATTAATCTAGAACCTTCGATGACTCAGGTATAAAAGCCGACGCGTTTCGCCGCAGATCAGATTTTCGATGATCGCCGACTGTGTTCGCCGCTATCGTTGTGCTTTGAGTGTACCTTGCTTTTGTGGGCACAGGTTCGCCCAATAAACAACCAGTTTCGTTGTACACAGTTTTACGACTGTTTTCTTCAGCGTCACTACTACGTGACATCTGGTGGAGGTGCTAGTGCGTTCATGCAGCGAACGCCCCCGCAAAGCCGCGACCCAAGCCCGAAACCGGAGGACGAGACCAACGTCGCCAAGGACCAGCGAGCTAGCCGTAGGCAGCAAGGACTTGTGCCGGAGTTCGGACTTCTTCCCGAAAAGACCACTGCAATCAAAGCCAAGTCAACGACCAGAATGGCAGCACCAGCGTCCCCCATCCTGCTGCAGCAACCTCGGGAGCCACCGACTTTTCGTGGATCATCGGCTGAAGACCCTGAAACCTGGCTGGAGACATATGAGAGGACCGCGACGTTCAACAAATGGAGCGACGACGACAAGCTGCGCCATGTTTATTTCTCGCTTGAAGACGGCGCCAGAACCTGGTTCGAGAATAGGGAGCGTGCACTAACAACTTGGGACCTCTTCCGAGCCACATTCCTGGACACCTTCACGAGCGTCGTCCGTAAAGAAAGAGCTGCAGCCTTGTTGGAAAACCGTGTACAGCTCCCGAATGAGAGCATCGGTATGTACACTGAAGAAATGACTCGATTATTCCAGCACGCCGACCCCGCTATGCCAGAAGACAAGAAAGTTCGCTTGCTCATGCGGGGAGTTGAGCAGGAGCTATTCGCCGGACTGGTGCGGAATCCACCAACGACAGTCCAAGACTTTCTCTCAGAGGCTACGACAATCGAGAAAGCACTGGACATGCGCAACCGGCAATACAATCGCCGTTCGACGCCACATTACGCCGAAGTCCAAGGACTCTCCCACGACCTACGAGACACCATCAGGGCGATAGTACGCGAAGAGCTGCAGAAGTTGCTACCATCGTCGCAGCCTCAAGTTGCTTCCATCGCCGATATCGTGCGGGAGGAAATCCAGCAATCGCTAGGACTTCCCGAATCGCCGCAACCCGAGCCGGAAGCGCTGACCTACGCCGCCGTCGCCCGTCGTCAAGGCCCCCCTCCGCGCTCGCGCCAGGGCCCCGTAACGCCGCAGTTCCGACGTCCGCCGCCGCCAGCACGCCCGCCCGTCACCCAGCGCAGCTACCAGAGGAAGACGGACATTTGGCGTGCCCCCGACCACCGCCCGCTCTGCTATCACTGCGGGGAAGCCGGCCATGTCTACCGCCGATGCCCATACCGCGAGATGGGCCTACGAGGGTTCGCCGTCAACGCGCCGCGTTCAGTGCGGGGTGAACGACCGCGCGACATTGCCGACTACCTCGCCGGAGCCCAGTGGCAACCCCGACGACCCTCACGCTCGCCGTCACCAGGCCGCTACATCTCGCCGCATCGTCGTCAGTACACCGGTTCCACCCGGGGCCGATCTCCCAGCCCTTACCGGGGAAACTAAAGGCAGCAACCGATGGAGGTGCGGTTGCTGTACGACGCAATGCCGAAGATCCTCCGCCGACGACGACGACGATTAGCGAATCATTACGACGAGATATCAGCACGCCGCCTAGCAACAGCCTTGACAGCACTTCACCGCCGCAAGAAGACCGGCCGACGCGACGTAGTAGCAGCGGAGCAAGCCGACGCAGCCGTGATCCGACGCCACGACTTAACCGTAATGCTAGACGACGGTCTACCGACTTAGACGTGCTCATCGATGGTCATAATGTCACCGCTCTCGTCGACACTGGCGCCGACTATTCCGTCTTCAGTGGCGCGTTCGCCGCCAAGTTAAAGAAGGTGAAGACGGCCTGGCAAGGACCTGATATCCGGACAGCTGGAGGCCACCTAATAACGCCGGCTGGAATCTGCACAGCCCGAGTCACGGTAAACAACCACACTTACCCGGCGAGCTTCGTAATCCTGCAGCACTGCTCCAGGGATGTCATCCTAGGCATGGACTTTCTAAACCAATACGGTCAGTCATCGACTTAAGATCCAAGTCGATCACGCTTTCAACGCACAACGCGCTACCACCGGATACAAGCATAAGTTACCATGCCTTGAATGTGCTTGAAGAACAAGTCACCATTCCGCCTCGCTCCAGCGTAATGATTTCCGTCGGTACCGAAGTGCCTGCAGACATGGAGGGCATCATCGAGGGCGATCATCACCTACTGCTCGACCGTGAAATTTGCGTCGCTAGAGGCATAGCTGAGCTACGTGCAGGGAAAGCAAGGGTGATGCTCACGAACTTCAGCCCTGAATACAAGCACATTAACAAAGGCACCACGGTCGCCTACATCGACGAAATAGTACAAGCCAGCAGTGCTTTCGCTTTCACGGATTCCAGTGCACCTGCAACGACGACTATAATACCTGAGCCAACTTTCGACGTCAATCAGAACCTTCCCAGGCATAAGAAAGAACAACTAAAAGCTCTGCTCCTGCAATACAAGGACTGCTTCTCGTCGTCGTCAAAAGTTCGACAAACCCCTGTCGCCAAGCACCGCATCATCACCGACGAAAATGTCCGCCCACTCCGTCAGAGCCCGTACCGAGTTTCGGCGCGCGAACGTGAAGCCATAAGGCACCAAGTCAACGAAATGCTACGCGACGACATCATCCAGCCGTCCAAGAGCCCGTGGGCATCCCCCGTGGTGTTAGTGAAGAAGAAGGATGGAACCCTACGTTTCTGCGTCGATTATCGTCGCCTCAACAAGATCACGAAGAAGGACGTATACCCCCTCCCACGGATTGACGACGCCTTGGATCGACTGTACAACGCAAAGTATTTTTCGTCGATGGACCTCAAAACCGGCTACTGGCAAATCGAAGTCGACGAGAGGGACCGGGAGAAGACTGCCTTTATAACACCAGACGGACTGTTCCAGTTCAAGGTCATGCCGTTTGGTCTTTGCTCGGCACCTGCGACTTTCCAACGCGTCATGGATACAGTACTGGCAGGCTTGAAATGGCAGACTTGCCTTGTCTATTTGGACGACGTCGTTGTGTTTGCCTCAAGCTTCGAAGAACACCTGCGGCGCCTTGAAACAGTTCTTCAAGCAATCAAAACCTCCGGACTCACGTTAAAGCCAGAAAAGTGCCGCTTCGCATATGAGGAGCTCTTGTTTTTGGGCCACGTAATCAACAAGTCTGGAGTGCGCCCCGACCCTCAGAAAACTGCGGCCATCTCCGACTTTCCTCCGCCCGCTGACAAGAAGGCAGTGCGTAGATTTCTTGGACTGTGCGCCTATTACAGGCGCTTCGTCAAGAATTTTTCACGGATCGCTGAGCCACTGACGTATCTCGCGAAGGCCGACGTCGAGTTCAAGTGGGAGGCGCCGCAAGTCGAAGCATTTGAAGAACTGAAGCGACGCCTGCAATCGCCGCCAATACTTGCGCATTTCGACGAAAACGCCGATACCGAAGTCCACACCGACGCAAGCAGCGTAGGACTCGGCGCCGTTCTTGTGCAGAGGACTGATGGACTAGAAAGGGTTGTAAGTTACGCTAGCCGGTCGCTATCGAAGGCGGAATCAAATTATTCCACAACAGAAAAGGAGTGCCTCGCCATCATCTGGGCTACATCAAAGTTTCGCCCCTACCTCTATGGCAGGCCCTTTAAAGTTGTGAGCGACCACCACGCCTTGTGTTGGCTAGCTAACTTGAAGGATCCTTCAGGTCGTCTCGCACGATGGAGTCTGAGACTTCAAGCATTCGACATCACCGTCGTTTACAAGTCCGGGCGAAAGCACTCCGACGCCGACAGCTTGTCTCGCGCCCCCGTCGAACCGCCGCCACAGGACGACCCGGATGACGACACTTTCTTGGGACCCATCAGTGCCGACGAATTCGCCGAACAACAGCGAGCCGACCCGGAACTAAAGAGCCTTGTAGACTACCTGGAAGGCAAGACCGTAATTGTGCCGAAGGTGTTCAGGCGAGGATTGGCGTCGTTTTTCTTGCAAAACGACATTCTCCTAAAGAAGAACTTCTCGCCTCTCCGAGCCAACTACCTCCTCGTGGTACCCTCAGCATTGCGTCCAGAGGCTCTGCAAGCTCTCCATGACGACCCAACGGCTGGACACCTCGGTTTTTCTCGCACGCTCGCGAGGATACAAGAAAAATACTACTGGCCTCGCCTCTCTGCCGATGTCGCCCATTACGTAAGGACATGCCGAGACTGTCAGCGACGCAAAACACCACCGACAAGGCCAGCCGGACTTCTACAGCCGATCGAGCCACCTCGCCGACCGTTCCAGCAGATCGGGATGGACTTACTGGGGCCTTTTCCGACGTTGACGTCCGGGAATAAATGGATTGTCGCTACGGACTACCTCACCCGCTACGCCGAAACAAAAGCCTTGCCCAAAGGCAGTGCCGCCGAGGTAGCCCGTTTCTTCGTTGAGAACATCCTCCTGCGTCACGGTGCCCCAGAAGTCCTCATCACCGACAGAGGTACGGCCTTCACGGCTGAACTAACTCAAGCCATCCTGCGCTACAGCCAGACAAGCCATCGCCGGACCACCGCCTACCACCCGCAGACGAATGGCCTCACCGAGCGCCTAAATAAGACCATCGCCGACATGCTGGCAATGTACGTCGACGTCGAACACAAGACGTGGGATGCCATCCTTCCGTACGTGACCTTCGCATACAACACGGCCATGCAAGAAACGACGCACATGGCGCCGTTCAACCTGGTCTACGGAAGGAACCCGGCAACGACGCTTGACGCCATGCTACCGGACGTCACCGACGAAGAAAATCTCGACGTTGCCACCTATTTGCAGCGTGCCGAAGAAGGTCGACAGCTCGCCCGCTTGCGCATCAAGAACCAGCAGAGGACCGACAGCCGACACTACAATCTTCGACGACGCAACGTCGAGTACCAGCCCGGCGACCGTGTTTGGGTCTGGACTCCGATACGCCGACGAGGACTTAGCGAGAAACTGTTGCGTCGCTATTTCGGACCATATAAGATAATCCGACGTATTGGCGCACTGGACTATGAGGTCGTGCCAGACGGCATTTCGCAATCACAGCGGCGCCGGGCACGACCTGAAGTCATCCATGTGGTGCGTTTTAAACCTTTCTACGCCCGCTGACGACGTTAGGTACTTTGTTACTTTGTTATTGTTTTTTTGTTGTTTATAACGCATTGTTTTGCTTTCGCTTTCGTGCTTGTAGCATCGGGACGATGCTTTTTAAGGGGAGGGTACTGACACGTATACATGTTTATCTTTCACCGGTGGCCGCTTTCCACCGGCTAACAAATGTTAAACGTTATCGCTCGGCGCAGGACGCGCCTGTGTCGGAGGTTTTAGAACGTTATCGATGCTTCTTTCTGTTGCCTGTTTTCACAGACGCTTATGTTATCTGATTGTGTGACCGACGCGAATTGTCTAGAACTTTCTGGAAGACACGCGGGCATCGGGGATTAATCTAGAACCTTCGATGACTCAGGTATAAAAGCCGACGCGTTTCGCCGCAGATCAGATTTTCGACGATCGCCGACTGTGTTCGTCGCTATCGTTGTGCTTTGAGTGTACCTTGCTTTTGTGGGCACAGGTTCGCCCAATAAACAACCAGTTTCGTTGTACACAGTTTTACGACTGTTTTCTTCAGCGTCACTACTACGTGACAATATTTTTAGTGGGTTGCAGTGTAATGAAAATTGGCAAGCACTAATTGAGCGACAAGGGCCACTGGACACACAGCAGCCTGTGAGAAAGAAAGGCAACAATCATTCTTTGCGATGCTTGGTCTGAATCACTGTTTTACATGCCATCGGTGATCACGAACAAGCTAGAGGTGAAGCATATGCTGTGGCTCATTTTGCGTCGCCTGTGCAATTATCTTACTAAAACCATTTATGAAAAAGCATGCCAACAATAATTCAGAATTGAGCACCATGTGTGTCATGAAGCATCACATCATAGCCACAAGAACGTTCAGGTGTCGCCAGAAGTAACCTGAACAATGAAGACACATCTATAGCGGCTTAATTTTAACAAACTGAATGCCTTGGAAGGAAGATTCACTGAGCTAACACATCTATCGCAACCCAACCAGAAATCTCGAGTACCCTCTAAAGAATACGCGAAAAGGCACTCAATGTGCACATTACAGGGTTGCAGTGCCCAATGTATCATTTATGCTATGCCGTGTTTGATACCTACAAATTGTGATTTAAACATAAGAAACACAGGAGCCTGTAGTCATGTTTTTTTCTATGCTCGATCGAGTTCTCAGTTATGGAGAGCTTAGCAAACTAATTACTAATTAAGTACTATGTAACGACAAAGGCAGGCAGCAACAAAGGATGTGAAAGAAGACTGTTGTTTTTGCTCACTCTCCTTGGCCATGGACCAAGCCCCTTTTGTGAATCTTTATTCCTGACATAAATCACGCTTAGAGCTAAATTTGCACACACATTTATTGGGCGTGCTGGTCCTATTGTTCAGCCTTGAACTTTGTGTACGGACTCTACCTCCAGTCTTGGCTATGCCTGACCACAAGGAACAGCAAGATGCCACCTGACCCCCAGATGTCAAATGATGTGGCGTGTCAAGGCAGCAAGACGGTGTTGTATTCAGCAACAGTGACAGCGATATTGTGGAGGACCGGCTTTCCTCCTATGTAGAACACAACACATCAGCAGAATAAGAACAAGGAGATGCCCCACACATATGCACGGCGCTAAACTGGATGCACTACCTGCAAGAGAGAATGAGGGAGAGTGAGCTTCACGTCACTCGAGCACCTGCCTACAGATGTTTTTTTTTTTTTTTGGGGGGGGGGGGGCACAGCATCGAAGCTGTGAATGAGGTAATGCCCAGCACCATAACATCTGTTATGGTGCTGGGCATTACTTATGCTGAGTGTCACATAACATCTGAAAGCATTAGCTGCTACGAGAGAACCAGTGCGGTTAATCTGGCGAGCTATGCATGCATCTGTAGCCTAATGGGCAAAGAATTGGGCTGCTGCACTAGGGACTCGCGTTCAATACCCCCACCATCAGGAGCATTACTAATTATTAATGAAGCTACCTGGGCAGGTGTTCTAAGAAATTAAAAAATAGATCATGATAATGCTTTGCATTAAGAGACAACTTGCTGCCGGTTAGAGCTTAACATTTTCTGCTTTGCGCTTGCGATGCTCTACCAAGTGAGCTACGTCAGCAGTTGTCCCAATGTCCATTTTCTTGGATAGTTGCACGTGTACCAAACTTTGTCCTGAAAGTGCTAGGCAGCAGAACTAACAGCCATGATGGCAGATGTGAAGTATCCTTTAAACCCCTGACATTAAATACAACATTATCTTAAAAGCAGGCAACTGGCCAATGAACACTCGTGTTCTACCTTGAGGCACTAACGCTGCCAATGTTGAGACATTTGCATTTTATGAGTGATAAATATCAGGGGAACCACGGAGCTCAATTTCTTGTTAGTAACAAGCACGTGATGGCAACAGACAACGAAGCAACAGTGGCTTCATAGAACAATGGGCTAGAGCTCACAACCATTGGCAACTCACAATAGAATTCTTTCTCTACAATTTGTCTCAAGACACCTCGAAGCAAATTTTGTGGATTATGCTTTTAGTATGACTTTTGCGACTGCAAATTTAAATGCGTGTAATACTTTGTGGCAACTTGGAACATTTTAATGTTTAGCATCCCCATACTTCAAATCTGTGGACAAGCTTTGCCACCTTTTTAGAACAATAATTATCTGGTGTCATACATGATGACTCAAACCACTATTAGTTAAGGCAACCTTTAAAGGAGCAGAAGCATGCCCTTAGCAAATAGATATACATACCAGGTTTAGACTGAGCAAACTAAGCAGTACTTGTGGGCGCGCACTTGCTTTCAACAAGGCAGAAACAGGTCAAATGTTGACAAAGACAACAAATATAAGGTGCGGCCAAAGGAAGTAAGCAGAAGCTGTAAAGACAGCAGCAGCACAGTGAAACAAATTAGACAAATGTGCACACCGCAAGCGTTCCTGAGGACAATACACAACGTCACTGCCGCAGTTAGAAGCAAATCCCCCCCCCCCCCCCCCTACAAGAGAAAAGACAAAAAAAAAAAAAAACAAGATTGTTTTGCTGTAAAAGCACGTGTGTGGAGTTGTTAGACATTATAAAAACAGCACAGACAACAATTAAGGCAGACACAGTATTTGTGTCATCTGCCTTCTTGCTGTTTTTACAATGTCGATTACGGTTGCAAAGGTACGCACATGATCTACGAACAACGAAAGCAACGGACGTGTATAGAAAGGTGAGCTGAATTCATACACTCATATATGTTTAATTTTGAAGGTGCCCGTAAAAGCGACAGCAGCAGTAAAGCGGGTTTGTTTAACAGCTTGCTGACAACGTACACATTGCACGATTTAACTCCACGGCTCTCAAAAGAGTTGCTAAGAAGCTGTAAGTGAAAGAAATACGCTTTTGTTATCTCACTGCAACAAATCAAAGCCTCTGACGCACCTACCGCGGTCAGCGCAAGCAGTGAGCAAGGTAATTGAATGCAGCCATATATTGCATGGGTAAATAAGAGGCGCATAGCGTAGTCATCCCATAGAGATGGAGAAACAAAGACCCACGCACGAGATATTGTCACAGTGCGTAAGGTGGAAAGAAGAAGACATGGTTGGTGCCCTGGGAGACGACAAAGAAGATTCTGGGTTTTCGCTTCTCTGCGTAGCCATTAAAACCGTGGCCGTGAACCAACCTTGCCTTTCGAGACTCTTCTTTCGACCACACTCGACTCGCCGACGGAGTACGCTCGTGATGTTATAACCGCAGCGACCCAGGCACGCCAGATTGCCCGTCTTCGTCTCTCTGCTTCCCAAACACGTCAGAAGTGCCGTTACGATCAGTGCCACCGCGATGTCGAATACGAACCAGGTGATCTTGTGCTAGTTTGGTCTCCATCTCGACGTGTCGGCCTTTCGGAGAAACTCCTTTCGCGATACTACGGCCCTTATCGCATCCTCCGCCAGGTGACGCCTGTCACATATGAAGTGTCTCCTCTGGATGCTACCGTGCCTTCACCTCTATCTGACGTCGTCCACGTCAGCCGCCTCAAACCGTTCCTTTCTCGAACCAGTGAGTCGCACCAGTAAGGTGCTTCTTCTGACGGGGGTAATGTCACAGTGCGTAAGGTGGAAAGAAGAAGACATGGTTGGTGCCCTGGGAGACGACAAAGAAGATTCTGGGTTTTCGCTTCTCTGCGTAGCCATTAAAACCCGTCTGTAAAACCAGTACGTTTCTTCCTTCCCGTAACATTATATACCAAAGGACGGCATTCACCGATAGAGCTAGTTGAGTGCACGCATGGCGCGTGAACGTACGCTTCTGCCGTTCGTTTTACATTGGGGTAACGCGTAGGAACTGCGATAGTAATTGTTGAAGGCACGAACGAATAAATTATCCTGCAATCACTACGAGACCCGCGACAACCATTTCGTGCTCCTTCGAATTTCGAGATCACATCGGCAACAGCTCAAATGTGCAACCGGTTGTTTTTTTGTTTTTACAAGTGTCAGCTAGAGAACGGGCAATCGCACGACACTCACTGTGAGCGGAGGAAGCGGGCAGAAAGGTTGAAAAACGTTTAATTGGCAAAATTACAAGCTGTGTTCATTGTCTGAGCCTGAAAAAACTCCGGCTCTCCGCTCTTCTCTCGCAAAACGTCCAACGACTCTCAGGGTTGCTTGACCTGGTTTCGAGTACAGCTATGTTTAGAGCTGAAGCTAACATCCCACCCCTCTTAGAAGTCCAAGTCCACTTGAAAAAAAAGCTACTGTTGCATTGACAGGTCATAGTCTTGTAGGTGGGTGGGCAGTCTGGGCTGTCTGACTGGGCACTGATCGTTCAGCGGCAAAGCAGATGCAGTTTCTGCACTACGTGTCACCGGGCGAGAAGTCTTCAAAGGTGGATGGTGCATTCTTCGACCCGAAAGGCATTTGAGTCCATTTGAAAGTACCCTGGTACGTGATGAATGTGGTTTTCTCCTGGTCTTCCTCTTTCACTCTGATTTGCCAGTATGCACAGCACAAATCCAAGACCGCGAACAGGGAGCTGCCAGCAAGGTCATCAAAAATGTCATCAGCCCGGGGAAGTGGCTGCAGAACATTCACTGTCATATGGTTCAGAGGTATGTAATTCACACACAGCCTCTTTTTGTTGTTTTGCGTCACTACCACCGCTGGAAAGCCCCATGGGCCATAGGATGGTCGGATGATGTCACTCTCAAGCAGAGTCGCTGTCTGACGCTCGAGAAATTGTCTATCACTGGCTGTGTAACGGTACGGCTGTCGACCGTAGAAGTTGGCGTCAGGCACCAGCTTGATCTCGTGTTCGATTCCTTCATAGAGACCGATGTCTTCAGGGCTTCTGCTGAAAAGACCAGCATGACGTTGTACAATGCGTTTTACGGCTGCTTGTTCTTCGTGATTGAGCTGAGCTCCAAGGCAGATGTCATTCAGGGGATCGTCAGGGACGTTAGCAAGTGGGTCTGAAGGCAATGGGCTGGAAGAGCTTGTCTGGAGTGGGCTTGTGGGGCATGTTGTTTCCAGTTGAACTAGGGCCGCCTTGTTGAGCTGGCTCCACAAGGGTTCATTCTCGTCTGGCTCGTACTCGAATTGAAGTGGCTCTGCCGTGGGTTGCGAGGGATCAAAACGTGACAATGCAGATGTCAAAATTACTGCATTTGACATCCTTGGCAATAGTTTCTCTTTGCACTGCACGACAACGTTGGTAGATGGCTGGCAGATCACAGGCAGCTTCGGAGGTTTGAAGTGGAGTTCAGCTTGAGCTGCGTAAAACCAATCCTCTCCCAGAATGAGGGGAAGGGCGTTCCGTTCAAGGATGGCTGCTTCGACAACTGCGGATAGAGGCCCAATAGTGACCCTCAAAAAGACAGATCCTTCCGGCATGACGGAGCTTCCGCCGACAACAAGCAAAGGTGGCTTGGTCCACGGTTCGATGTTGAGGTTTGATGCTAAGCTTGCTGCAAGAATGGTGACATTTGAACCACTGTCTGGGAAAGCACTGATCTCTCCCAGTCCTTTGACGTGAGCAGTAGCAACGGCACATCTGAACTTGGATCCATGCAGGGTGTCATCGACACGGCTAACACAGGCTGTTGGTGCTTTGGGGACTGTCGGCTTGTTGTCACCCGAAGGTTGCTTTGGTGTAGTACATTTACTTGCTAAGTGACCCTTCTCTTGACAGTTGTAGCACACCGCATCTTTCAAGTCTTGCCCTTTTCTGTATGCTGGGGCACCATACTTAGCTGAAATGGCTTCGTACCTCGACTCTTGGTCCGCAGGTGGTAGGCTGTTAATACGAGGAGGCAGTGCCATGTGTGTGGTGTGCTGGAACGTAGATGGTCGAACAGTCTGTGAGGAGTTCACAACACTGTCAGTTCTGGCAGTACCACTCTGGAGCTGGGGGCATCCCGGCTGTCTTGCGAATTGCTCTGCTGGCTGTGGAGATCGGATCAGGCGGGCGTGGTCCACTGCTCTATCCACTTCAGATACAATGCTGAGGAAGTCTTCCACGGTACGGGGTCGCTGAACAGCGATGGATGTGGCTACCTGGTCGTCACGAATGCCTTGAACGAGGTATTCGATGCGTTCCTTGTCAGTAATGGGAACGGGACAACGTGACATGGTCTTGAGCTTTGCAAAAGTGTACTGCTGCAGGCTCTCTCCGGCTTTTTGTGTGAGGGCTGTGACCTTCTGTTGCCACTGTATCATGGAAAGTTGCTCGCGAATTGTTCTTGGAGTCCGGCCTTCCAGATGGTCCATGTGGTAAGCTGTCGTCCTGTTGAGGCATGCCAGTCTGCTGCGACTCCACGTAGCTTTCCTTGTGCAATGGCGAGGAGAGTTGGGTCTTCCCATCGTGCAAGTCGTTGAATGCGCTCGAGCTCTTCGATCCAGTGCTTGAAAGTAGGGGTGCCACTTCCGTTGAAGGTAGGCAGCGAAGCTGAGAGGTCTGGTAGCGTTGTCACGTGCACTGGGTTCGCGTGACTTGCTATCGTGGTCATCATAATGGCCATGTTTTGGTGAAGAAAAGCTGCCATGCGCTGCATGTTCTCTGCTGGGTCTGACGTGAAGGCTGGCATGGCTGGGAATGACGTCGTAGGCACTGGCATGGTCGGGAACGACGTTGAAATTTCGGGCACGCATGGCGCGGGTTCGTGGTTTGGCGGTGGGTCTTTCGCGGTATCAACCAAAAGTCGGTCGATTAGTTCCTCCTTGTTGCCGATTGTGGAGAGGTTTCGGCGTTGCAGCTCAGTTTTAATCAATTGTGCATTCAACGTGGCGAGGTCTTCTGCGGTGGCAACACGCCAGTTGATGAACGACATCGTTGTTGACACGCTGGGCTGGGTAGGCTTAGGAATTGTTTGGCGTTCAACAGCGCTCAGTCGAGGGCACGGCGGCTTACTTGGCGGGCGAAGTGGCTGTGGCAGGTTGCGGATGTCGACTGCGCCATGTGTGAGCGGAGGAAGCGGGCAGAAAGGTTGAAAAACGTTTAATTGGCAAAATTACAAGCTGCGTTCATTGTCTGAGCCTGAAAAAACTCCGGCTCTCCGCTCTTCTCTCGCAAAACGTCCAACGACTCTCAGGGTTGCTTGACCTGGTTTCGAGTACAGCTATGTTTAGAGCTGAAGCTCACATCACCTTTGCTCCAAATGCGTCGCGGCAGCTGAGCAACAAATGTCATCAAGCCCAACCCCGCAATGTCCGCAATTTTAGCTTCTAAGCAAGTGCAAAAAACGAAACTTGAATGCTGCGCGAACGAGGCGCGAGTCATAGTGTCTGAGTTTGAGAGTAGCTATTTCAAAAAGCAAAAAAAAAAAAAAAAGAAAAACTAACAACAATGTGACGTCACATCTGGCAAAGGAGAGTTTTTCTCCTTTCTCACCGTCTCTCAGCTCACGCATGCGCAGCGACATCGGAGCCCTCGGGGGCGAAGTTCAGGGGCTCTATTATAGAGGCTAGAAGGGTTCTCCTAGTGTCGGGAGCGGGCGCTCTTTCCCAAAGCGCAGGAGAAATCAGTTTGGATGCTTGGCGGCGTAGTTCGAAGAGGGCGCTGCGCTCCGGTGGCGGGTCACTGGCATGGAGCCGGAGAAACGCAGACCTATGCGCTGACACAAGTCGTCGACAGTTTTGCGTAGCACGTGCGGCGACGGAGTTTACCGTGTGCCTGCCTTTCTTTACGTTGACAACGTAGTGCGATGACCTGATGCGCTGCATTGTGCTGAACTTCTGTAACTATGCTTTCAAAAAAAAAAAAAAGAGAGAGAGAGAGGACGTGTTTTGTTCCCCTTTGTAGGGGCAGTTACAAGTCGTCTACAGAAAAGGTGTCATTGTTCCGCGCTCCATCCGACCCTGTGCGCTTGAAGAAATGTGCTAGGAGCATCAAGAGAGTGAGGGCTTAGTGAAACGCTTAGTGAAAGTGCTTAGTGAAACCTGTCTAGTGTGCTCTCGCCACTTCGACGAGCGATTCGTTCAAAGAACGTTCAAGCACGTAATCAATGGCCAGACTGTTGAGCTCGACCGCGAACGTCCGACGCTTTCTGAAGACGCCATTCCTACAATTTTTCCGAACGCACCATCTTATTTCACGAAGCAACTGCCGAAAAGAGAGCAGAAAGAAACCTGGACAACAGCGATACCCCGCCAGCGAAGCGTAGAGCTCCGAATAACGACCCAGCTGAAGCCGTCGAAAGACTCGCCTGCACTGTTCTTTACAAAAGCAAAGAACGTGGAACGAAACACACAAAAAGAAAAGCAGAAGCTCTTGAAAGTGAGGCGATGCCAGTAGAACGACACTGTCTCGATCGCGAAAATGCTTTTGCTTTTGTACATATATTCCTTCGTGGTACAATAAAAAAAAAATTTCTAACATATACATTTTCAAAGGGCTCATCATACAGTCTTTTTGTAGACCATAGTGTGCAATTTTGTAAAGCTGCAATAAATGCAATGAAGTATGTGCACGAGACGAACAGATTGCATTCGATTTCCTCTCCTCACATTTGTGGGCTGTTCGGTGCCGCTTCTCCCGTAAGAGTCCGTTTTATTGCGGCTGCTTGAGTAGCTTTCATCCCTCTGGTTAAAACGGCAGCGCAGCAGGGACGAAGAAGACAAGATACACATCACAAGCGCACCGTCTTGTTTCTGTATCTCTTAATCTCAGTTGCGCTGCCGTATGAGGTATGGGCCCACTCGCCCAAACCAAAGATTTATTTCGTCATTCGTCGCGATAAGCATGCTCGCCAATTTTGGAAGGTTGTCGAGACTTCAGATTATTGCATGCCTGTTTTCTGAACGAGCGTTCCCTTGCGAAGAGTAGCGACGTGCGGAAAGCACCGGTCACTTGGGAGTGCCCGCTGGCAGCTACAGAGCGCGCCGGAGCTCGCGAGCGCCGGCGCCATCTGTCGGAGCATAACAGAGTATTTCACCTCGGCTCGCGCCTTCACGACACTAGAGCCGCTATTCTGGACATTCCGCCATTTTCTTCGAGGCGTGACGTAGGCGCGACGCTTACAAAATGGCGCTGATGGCCCCGTTTTGCTTTCGTAACGATACTACAGTGTACTAGAAGGGGGCAGTGGGCTTACTCTCCGGCGGAGGCTATGCGATGCGGCGGCTCCACGAATGTCACAGATATGAGCTTCTCCGATAGCCCGAGCGGCGGCGCTGGCGTCAGTTTCAATGGAGCGTGGGTGCGACGGCGCAGCTGCGCTGCCCAGTGCCCGATCATATTCGTTGGAGTTGCAGAGCTGCGTTGTTTTTGTTTTTTTGTTTTTTTGTTTATTTGTTTTTTTTTTTTGTGGACGTCTTTTTTTCGCACATAGCCTTCAAGAGATTAGTATGCCTTGCAGTAACTGAGCCATGCCGCGGCATCGACAAAATCACTGTTACGCGCCTGGGTGCCAAACAGGCTATGGTTATGTGAAGGATGGGCCGAAGTTGTCCTTGTTTGGCGTCCCGAAGGGTAAAAAATAGGCGGGAAGAGTGGGAAAAAAACCTCCACAGAGCTGACAAGCCCCTGGACGACACGAGCGCAGTATGCGAGCTCCATTTCGAGCCACGTTTTGTGCTCATGTCCACCGCAGTTCCTGATCACTGAATTGTCTTTCTTTTTATGGTGTAGTTAGGTCAGTTAGCGAAGGAAACTGCGAGGAAGGTACACTGGGCTCCTTACTGGAAGTTGACTATCTCGAAGCATCATGTGACCGAAATGAGCGCAGTCACACTGCTGCTAGCGCTACTGCCACAGAGGCCACACAAAACGTGGTGCCCCAGCATTGCACGGGCCTGCGGGTTTCAAACGACCATAACCAGCACGTGGCCAGAAGCGACTCGAGACTCACTTAACACATTGCGGGCTATGTTGCGCGGGAGTATATTGTCAATTCCAGCACAAAATGCCAAGAATGCATAAAGCTGCTTACTATGACGCCACCAGGCGAAAGTTTTCATGCCCGGCTAACAAATTTCTGTGACCGAGGAGGCCTCCTTTATCCCTCCAGTCAGCTGTACGGCTTCGTGAAAAAGCTAGAGGATCTTTTCACAGAATGCTTCTGTCAGAGTGAGCCACACTCTGACAGCGTTATGGACATGCTGGCAGTTGTTAAGAGTAAGCTTCCCCTCGAAGTTGGCTGCAATGTGCACACTCTTAGCCTCACAGCTAAAATAATTAGTTTTTACATTGTCACACGTCTGCATTTTTATGTGAAAGAAATTAACTGTGACAAGGCAGGAAAGCGGCAGAGGACCAAGCTGCTGAAGTTGAACCATTGCTTATGAGTTGAAGTGCATGAAACAATGGCTTGCTGTACTTGCAAATAAAAGCTTTGTGTCAGCAACAGCCCTGTTATTTTCATTTTGCTTACCCTTATATAGCTGTACATAAGCACAGGCCTGAGCCTAATTGTCAAGTGAACTAGTTTTCACTTTTTGTTCAGGCCTCCCTCCATTTCTTTATGGAAAACATCAACCTGATTTGACTTAATAAATGTGTGCCAGCGTAATGATGGTTAATAATAAACGCAGAAGGCTACTGTGAAACAAGGAACAACTAAAGTGCAACAATGAAATATTTAAGCCATATATACAAATTCATTTTGACTAAGCAAAGGCACAAACCTGGTTAGCATGCCTGATGTTTTTTTTTTTTTTTTTTTTTCCGGCCAGCTGGGTAGTATGTGCGCACTGTTGTCTGTCTGACAAAATTTTACATTAGGTCGACACGGCATGAAACCGTATATTTGGTCACCGTCCCTTTCATTCAAAATTTTCTTTCAATTTTTTTTACGATTGCCCGATAATTCGGAAAATTTGAAGGCCCCTTCCACATAAGCCCAAGAGTAGCAGTCTTCCTTTTCCACAAGGTACTATTATGGCAAATATCATGTGGCCTAAACAAATATAGTGCTTGCTAAAGATATGTAAGGACTGTCAAGTATGCCAAAATTAAAAACAAATAAGAGTGTGAACTGCTTCGAACTGAAACCGTCAGAAACGCAAGGAAAATCAAAGCTTCTGCAAGCAAAGCTTCCATTGAAGTTGCCAGTGGCGCCACCTCTTGAATGCGACGCTGACTGCGTCAGAGCAGCGGCAGAGTAAGCCCACTGCCCCCTTCTAGTACACTGTAACGATACGCAAATTTGACGTTTCGCCTAAGAAACTGTAATGTAGGCATTGAACCTAGCATTCTTGATAAAGGAAAACAGTTTTCCTCCCCAGTCGCTAGCTCAAAGCCGCTAGCTCAAAGCGTACGATTATTCCATCAAAATCGTTTCTCGCTTCCGTCGTCTGCATACTCGCAGGCTGTCGTCTGCTTCATTAGATAGGATGCATGTCCTCGTGAAACTGAATGAGTCATCGTATATCGGCACCCACGCGCTTGCTTTCTACCTTGAGACAACACACGCGACCTACCAGTGATGATGAGCGCACGCTCTAGGCCGCGTTATCGCTATCTCGTGATCCGCAAGTGACTCAGCCCGACTCGTCTGGCTGAGAAGCGGCCGAATATCATCGATAGCGTTGCGCGCGCCACAGGTATCCGCTTGCGCAACGCAAGCGCCGGCACTGCCATCTCTTGTGCACTTCGCTGCTTACTCGCACCGCGAAAGGAAACTTCAAGGCGCCGTCTTGCGTACATTTCTTCTTGTAAATTAAAAAGTCACCGTTGTCATAGCCTTTGATGAAGCGAAAGGTCATTAATATTGATTACAATACAAACGCAATAGTGAAAAGTGCGAAATGTCGCCGAAAGTTTGCTAGTTTCAACCAATATTATTTCAAATAAACGTGTTTTTAATAAAAATGATGGTGCAAAACACAAATACCAACACCACCCGAAAGCGATGCAAATGCTATGAACACGCGTTGTGAACAAAAGATTTTTATGGCCCGAAATGACAGGGAAAATGCGGCGATACGCATGCCTCTCCACTGCCGTTGCATATGGCCGCTCATCTAGTTCACTATAACGAAAGCGAAACGGGGTTATCGGCGCCATTTTGTAAGCGTCGCGCCTACGTCACGCCTCGAAGAAAATGGCGGAATGTCCAGAATAGCGACTCAGGTACAGTTACAGTGTACTAGAATAGGTAGGTACAGTGTACTAGAAGGGGGCAGTGGGCTTACTCAGCCGCTCCTCTGACGCAGTCAGCGTCGCATCCAAGAGGTGGCGCCACTGGCAACTTCAATGGAAGCTTTGCTTGCAGAAGCTTTGATTTTCCTTGCGTTTCTGACGGTTTCAGTTCGAAGCAGTTCACATTCTTATTTGTTTTTAATTTTGACATACTTGAGAGTCTTTACATATCTTTAGCAAGCACTTTATTTGTTTAGGCCCCATGATATTTGCCATAATAGTACATTGTGGAAAAGGAAGACGGCAACTCTTGGGCAATTTGCTGCCTATCCTAACTCTTAAACCTTTTTTGCAAAGAGGTCGTCGCTGACGGATTTTGCTTATGTGGAAGGGGCCTTCGAATTTTCCGAATTATCGGGCAATCGTAAAAAAAAAATTGAAAGAAAATTTTGAATGAAATTTGGTGACCAAATATACGGTTTCACGCCGTGTCGACCTAATGTAAAATTTTGTCAGCTAGACAGAAAACAGTGCGCACATACTACCCAGCTGGGCTAAAAAAAAAACATCAGGCATGCTAACCAGGTTTGTGCTTTGCTTAGCCAAAATGAATTTGTATATATGGCTTAAATATTTCATTGTTCCATGCTTCACAGTAGCCTTCTGCGTTTGTTATTGACCGTCATTACGCTGGCACACATTTATTAAATCAAATCAGGTTGATTTTTTTCATAAAGAAATGGAGGGAGGCTTGAACAAAAAGTGAAAACTAGTTCACTTGACAATTAGGCTCAGGCCTATGCTTATGTACAGCTATATAAGGGTAAGCAAAATGAAGATAACAGGGCTGTTGCTGACACAAAGCTTTTATTTGCAAGTACAGCAAGCCATTGTTTCATGCACTTCAACTCATAAGCAACGGTTCAAGTTCAGCTGCTTGGCCCTCTGCCACTTACCTGTCTTGTCACAGTTAATTCCTTTCACATAAAAATGCAGACGTGTGACAATGTAAAAACTAATTATTTTAGCTGTGAGGCTAAGAGCGTGCACATTGCAGCCAACTTCGAGGGGAAGCCTACTCTTAACAACTGCCAGCATGTTCATAACGCTGTCAGAGTGTGGCTCACTCTGACAGAAGCATTCTGTGAAAAGATCCTCTAGCTTTTTCACGAAGCCGTACAGCTGACTGGAAGGATAAAGGAGGCCTCCCCGGTGACAGAAGCTTGTTAGCCGGGCAAGTTGAAAACTTCCGCCTGGTGGCGTCATAGTAAGCAGCTTTATTATGCATTCTTGGCTTTTTGTGCTGGAATTGACAATACACTCCCGCGCAACATAGCCCGCAATGTGGTAAGTGAGCCTCGATTCTCTTCTGGCCACGTGCTGGTTGTGGTCGTTTGAAAACCGCAGGCCCGCGCAATGCTGGGGTACCACGTTTTGTGTGGCCTCTGTGGCAGTAGCGCTAGCAGCAGTTTGACTGCACTCATTTCGGTCACATGATGCTTCGAGATAGTCAACTTCCAGTAAGGAGGCCAGTGTACCTTCCTCGCAGTTTCCTTCGCTAACTGACCTAACTAGACCATAAAAAGAAAGACAATTCACAGTGATCAGGAACTGCGGTGGACATGAGCACAAAACGTGGCTCGAAATGGAGCTCGCGCATACTGCGCTCGTGTCGTCCAGTGGCTTGTCAGCTCTGTGGAGGTTTTATTCCCACTCTTTCCGCCTATTTTTATCCTTCGGGACGCCAAACAAGGGCAACTTCGGCCCATCCTTCACATAAACATAGCCTGTTTGGCACTGCAGGCGCGTAACAGTGATTTTGTCGATGCCGCGGCATGGCTCAGTTACTGCAAGGCTATGTGCGCAAAAAACACTGAATGAAAACAAAAAAAAAAAAAACACGCGACGACGTCCAAAAAAAAAAAAAAAGACAACGCAGCTCTGCAACTCCAACGAATATGATCGGGCACTGGGCGGGAACTGGGCAGCTGCCCTATCTGCGCCGTCGCACCCACGCTCTATGGATGGATGGATGGATGGATAGATGGATGAGGCTGAACCCTTTAAATCGGGCGGTGGCATACGCCACCTAGCCATAACTATTAACATAATTTGTACTTTGTGGTGGGTGAAATTTCACCCCTGCCTTGATTTTATCCACCAATCAGATAACCTGTTTGGTTATTTCTACCCGCTTAAAGTCTATTTTGCCTTCACTGTCCCTAAACCCCAATGCTTTGAAAAAATCAGCCCCGTTGCCTTGCACTGTAGGGTTAAGCCCTTTACAGAAAAGTATGAGGTGTTCAGCCGTTTCCTCTTCTTCTCCACACGCACAGCACAACGTGTCTATACCTTGGTACTTGACTCGGTACATCTTAGTCCGCAATACTCCCGTCCTGGCTTCAAACAACAAAGAGCTTCCCCTAGAATTATCGTAGATATTTTCTTTGGCAATTTCTTGCTTGAAAGTTCGGTATGTGCCCAGTGCTGATTTCGTCTGCATCCCTGTTTTCCACAGACCCCTCTCTGTTTCCTTAACCTTTTTCTTAACCGCTGTTTCCTGGTTTGCACCCCTCCTGCAGTCCAAATATTTGATTGACAGTTTTCTGGTCAGCTTCCTCCATTTTGTATCAACATTCCTCATGTACAAATAACTGAAAACTCTCCTTGCCCACCGCTTTTCTGCCATCTCTCTCAATCGCTCCTCAAATTCTATCTTGCTGCTGGCTTCCCTGCACTCGAATGACGTCCATCCCATGTCACCCTGTACCCCCTGATTTGGTGTATTTGCGTGTGCTCCCAGATCCAGTCTACCTACCCCTCGCTGCTTAACTTCCAACCTTGCTCGAACCTCTGATCTCACGCACAGGACCGCATTACCGAAAGTCAAACTAGGGACCATCACCCCTTTCCAAATCCCTCTCACCACTTCGTACCTATTGTAATTCCACAGTGCCCTATTTTTCATCACAGCTGCATTTCTGCTACCTTTAGCCGTCACATATTTTTCATGTTCCGTTAGGTACTCAGCCCCATTGTTTATCCACACTCCAAGATATTTGTACTTATCCACCACCTCCAGCGTAACCTCCTGTATCCTATCCATTGATGATGATGATGATGATTTATTGGCATCCCCTTTGAAACGGGGTGGCGACAAATAGTCACCTAGCCTGCTTGATTTAATCAGGTATACTACACATGTTCTTTATCTCGCATTTTTGTATACCTTTTTCAAAAATTTAGCTTGTAATGCTGCCTATGATTTTAAGAGATCAGGTCGTATCGATCTTTTCCCTGCTTTTTTTCCACCAGTACTCTAATCGTCTCTTGCTCATCTCTACGGCTGATCTGTTTATGTTTCCTTCCACTTTAAACCCAAGCGCTTCTGGAAGTTGCACGTTACCTACGGTTCTCGCTGGGTGGATCCCGTCGCATTTCATTAGGATGTGCTGAGTGGTCTCTGGATCTTTACTGCAGCATACACATGTCTCATCTAGTTCCGAATATTTGTTCCGATATGTTTTCGTCCTTAGGCAACCGGCTCGAGCCTCAAATAGCAAGGCCCTGCCCTTTGTGTTATTGTACAGATTTTCCCTTCTAATTTCTTTCTTCTCATTCTTGTAAATCTCCATTGTCCTTTTCGTTTCCATTCTTTGCATCCAATTCACGGTCTCTATTTCTCTCACTTTCTTTCTGATGACCCCTGGTTGTCTATTTACATTTTCGATTATCCTGTACTTGGTTGCCAACTTCCTTGACCTCTTCCTCCATTCTGTGTCCACGCTTTTCATGTAGAGATACTTGTGCACTTTAGCCGCCCATTTATTTTCATCCATGTTCCTGAGCCTTTCTTCAAAACTAATTTTGCTTTGTGCTTCTCTGACTTCAAAAGAGGCCCAACCCATGTCTCCATGCACTGCCTCATTTGTCGTATTACCGTGTGCTCCCAAAGCCAACCAGCCTACTGATCTTTGGTTAACTTCTAAACCCGCCAATATATCCGATTTTAAGCATATAATGGCATTTGCGAATGTTAGCGCTGGCACCATTACTCCTTTCCAGATTCCACGCACCACCTCATACTTATTGTGGCCCCACAGTGCTCTGTGTTTCATTAATGCTGCATTCCGCTTCCCCTTTATTTTCAGATTATCTTGGTGGTTGCTTGAGTAATTCTTTCCTTCGTTTATGTGTACGCCGAGGTACTTATATTGCTTCACTATGGGTATTACTTGCTGTTGAATTGACACCACGAAGTTACTCGTGTGTTCATTAAAGATCATAATCCCTGATTTCTCTGTGCTAAACTTAAGGCCTAGATTTGTCGCTGCGTTCCCACAGATATTCGCAAGTATCTGTAAATCTTTTTTATTGTCCGCTAGTAGCACAATGTCGTCTGCGTACATCAATCCAGGGACCTTTTGTTGCACCATTTGTCCATTACGCATGTAGGATAAATCAAAACCTAATTCGCTGTTTTCCAGTCGTCTTTCTATGCCCTTGACGTAAAGCGTGAACAACAATGGTGACAGAGGGCATCCTTGCTTCAATCCTTGGTGAATTCCCACCATTTCATTTCCTTTTCGACCTTCCCATGCCACTTGTACTTGGTTGTCTCGATATATCTCCCTCAGCAGCTCCACGAAATCGTCATCTATGCCTTCGTATTGAAGAATATCCCACAACAATTCCCTGTCTACGTTGTCATAAGCTCCTTTAATATCTAGAAATGCTACCCATAAAGGTCTTTTCTGAGCTACTGAAATCTCTATGCACTGAATTAGTACAAACATATTGTCTTCTAAGCGTCTGCCTGGCCTGAACCCATTCTGTAGTTCCCCCAATACACCGTTTTCCTCCACCCACTTCGACAGTTCTAATTTTATGGCTTGCATTGCCATTCTATATATCACCGACGTTACTGTAACTGGCCTGTACGAGCTCGTCTTATCCTTATCTCCTTTGCCTTTGTAGATGAGATTCATCTTGCTTTCACGCCATCCAACGGGAATATTCTTTGTTCTAATCACTTGCTCTATGGCATTAGTCAGCAGTGCCTTGCTTTTTGGACCGAGGTTTTTGATTAGCTGTATTGGGATTTCATCGGGTCCTGCTGCCGTGTTGTTAGGGACATTTTCTGTTGCCTTTTTCCAATAGAAGCTTTCTATGCTGAATTTTGATCTCTCAAGCCTCTCTGTTGTTGCTGGATCTGTTGTCTGAACTACACTTTTTCTCGTACCGAAGTTATGCCTGATAACGTCTGTGATGTACCGCAGCGCATCATCGCCTTCATAGATGTTACCGTCTTCATCCCTTATAGCCGTTTGCGAGTTTCTAGTTGGAGCTCCGAGTGCTTTTATATGGTTCCAGAATCTTTTTGGGGCGCCTTTGTCTCTTTTGTGAATGTTATGCACCCAACGTTCACTTGCGCATTTAATTTTCTCTTGCACGAGCTCACTCGCAACCCTTTTCTTTTCTCTGTATGTATTCCATCTAAGGAGCACCTCTTCTTCTTGTAATCCCAACTTTTTGGCTTCTCGATGAACCCTAGATGCCTCTTTACGCTCTTCTATAGCTTGTTTAATTCATTGAAACTGACGCCAGCGCCGCCGCTCGGGCTATCGGAGAAGCTCACATTTGCGACATTCGTGGAGCCGCCGCATCGCATAGCCTCCGCCGGAGAGTAAGCCTACTGCCCCCTTCTAGTACACTGTAGTTCAGGTCCAGTCATCGTGGGTCCAGTGTACTAGAAGTATAGACGTTTTCACGAGGGCGCTTCCGACGGTCTGGCGTGTCATAGTCATGGCTAGGTGGCGTATGCCACCGCCCGATTTAAAGGGTTTAGCCTCATCCATCCATCCATCCATCCGTGGAGAGTATGTGTCAGTGTTGCCTGTTCGGTCTGGACTGTGAGCTTGCCTTGCGCTTGCATTGCGCAGTGGTAGCTTTCCTTCGATGTTTCCGTTTATTTTTGTCACGAATGACTTACGCTCGTAAATAATGACATATATACTCATCAAAAGGCTACAGGCCAGCACTGTGCAGTTTATGGGTGCACAAACAACCAGCGGAAAATAACGATTTTGGGGACTAAGTGTGTCCACAACACAGCACTCCGCGAGACCACTGCCGATGTGATATGTTCATCACGTTTCGCCGGTTTCCTGCATCACCTGAGGACTTGGCATTCCAGTCTAATGTGAACCAATGCACACATCAGTAACATAACGCATTTTGGTAAACGTTTTTCGGCACATTTCCCAATAGGTTGCAAGAATTGTCAGCTCTTCGATGCAATATTTTCTCGTATGTAGTGGCAGAGGCTACATTTGTTATTCTTTCAAACACGACTTCATTCCCGTGCCTAATACGGGGGCCACGCGGCGCACTTTTGATCGTGATCGAGGCCGATCTGGGTCAAATTTCTTGGTCGCGATTGGCTTCTTTGCTCAATCTGCGGAAGGGAGCCAATCGCCGTCGAACATTCCGATCCAGATCGTTCTCGATCGCTATAAAAAGTGGCCGTGTGACACCGGTATAAGACAAATTGAAGCACTCTGCGAGAGAACTAGTCGGTAGATACACTTCGCAAATATCTGGAAAAATCGTGTCCTATGGAAGATGTATGCAGACCCTGTGTCTACCAAAACATTGTCTCTGCGTTCACACGCACCCTGAGCGGCCCTGCCCATAAAGTTAATAACTTCAACAGTGTGGTGCTGCATCGAGCTCACCCATCTTTGAGCGTTGTCTATGTGCTTGGGCAGCAAGAGAATGCAAAAACGAACGTGTCAACCTCATCAGCGCGGCCTAGCACCAGTGCTAGAGTCCGGGAACCGTAATGCGCTAACTGTGCATGGCGTAGAAATGCGCTAAATGAGCCCGCGCAAGTTAGAACGTAAAAAATGGTATTCGCGTGGGTACGCGCGGACAATAGAATCATGCTTGCAAGAATAACAGTAACGAAAAAAATTAATTATTCGCACAGTCGATCAAGTGAAATACTTACGTGCGTGCAGTGACCGCTTCGCTGACCACTAAGCGCTTTTCACTCACGGTCAGTAGTGGTTTACACTCATATGCATATGTATTTATTCGACAATTGTTGAGACTCGACAGTACTTTATTATGAACATTGCACAGAAACTAGAGAAAGAGCAGAGATGGCCCTAACGCTGCAATATTATTGGCTTATTTAGGTTCAGAGATAGCGCACATGAACAATTCCTTCCGTACGCCGTATCTTCAATACAAACTTCGCGCACGATCTACGTTAAGGTTCACCGTGAGCGAAGCTTGTTCCAAATTTAGACATTCGAAAGAAAAGCCATTCCAGGTAAACAAACGTAAAAAATAGGTAAACAAATATCTCTTTATAACAAGTCCTGTTATAATCCCTATTGGGATTGACAGTATGTATAAATAAATAACTACTAAATACTAAAAATAAAAATCTAGCACCTGGGCTGTATCAGTTGCGCTGGCATCTGTGATCACTGTCGCGCGTCGGTTCGCTGCAGGTACCGCGCTGCTCGATCGCCACGCTTATGTTTTGACATTTGGTTATAAGCACACTGCACCGCACCAGATCCAATAAATTTTGCATGATTGAGCTGTTCAGTTGCGTCGGAAGCGTATGGAGTAACCACCGCATATCTACCAACCACTGACACGCGTCGTCGGGCCGCCGGCGCCTGGTTCTAAGCATTGCCCGACAGCTACGTACGCGCCTGCTTTCGCTAAATGAGGCAACCCTCAACCGCGAAACCTAATGGTGATCAGATTCAATCGACGATACAGTCACATGTGCCCAGCAATAACAATGAAATATACTGCTGATTATCACTTCAGGTCTCGACGAAGCAGACGCGGCTGCCGCCGCTACTGACGACGAAACACCACATCCACTGGCACTGGCTGGGCTTGCTGTTGCCATGGCACACCACACTGAGCGCTCACGCGAGCACGTGAAACATGTAACAAGTCAAGCCGCACAAGACAAGCGAAACGGAAAAACAATCGAAATAATGCGCGGCGAAGATCACACAACCGAAGTGCGGCCGGCCTGCTCTCTCGTAAAGCGCACAGTCCAAACCGGCGGCATAACATGTTCTGACGCTAGACGTCGCCCGCGTCGGCAAATGGCGCAGCTCAAACGTCGGTTTGTGAAAAGGTCTATAGTGCCTAGAATATACTTACCATAGAGTTTCTAAATAAAAAACCTATATATGGTAATATGAAACTCTATGATACTTACATTCTAGGCACTATACTAGAAGGGAGCAGTGGGCTTACTACGGTGGCTAGAGATCTAGCCACCGTAGGCTTACTCTCCGGCGGAGGCTATGCGATGCGGTGGCTCCACGAATGTCGCAGATATGAGCTTCTCCGATAGCCCGAGCGGCGGCGCTGGTGTCAGTTTCATGGCTAGGTGGCGTATGCCACCGCCCGGTTTAAAGGGTTCAGCCTCATCCATCCATCCATCCACCCATGGAAAAAAATGGAAAAAATAGCCTAAGAAGCGATCATAGACGTTTAGCATTAAAGTTTGGGCGAGATACAAGCGCAGAACATGAACCAATAGCCTCAGAGTTTTTAAAAATGAAATACGAGCAAATAACAGAGATCGCAAACAACAGAGAAGAAAATTGAGGCTTTTCCTACAGCAGTCTGGGAATATAAGGAACTGGTGGAGGTTATGCAGCATGAAATAAGGCGGACACGGCAAAACAATTGTTGTATTGGAAAGAGTAAACCACGTAAGTGGTGGAAAAAGGAAATTAAACAAGCTATAGAAGAGCGTAAAGAGGCATCTAGGGTTCATCGAGAAGCCAAAAAGTTGGGATTACAAGAAGAAGAGGTGCTCCTTAGATGGAATACATACCGAGAAAAGAAAAGGGTTGCGAGTGAGCTCGTGCAAGAGAAAATTAAATGCGCAAGTGAACGTTGGTGCATAACATTCACAAAAGAGACAAAGGCGCCCCAAAAAGATTCTGGAACCATATAAAAGCACTCAGAGCTCCGACTAGAAACTCGCAAACGGCTATAAGGGATGAAGACGGTAACATCTATGAAGGCGATGATGCGCTGCGGTACATCACAGACGTTATCAGGCATAACTTCGGTACGAGAAAAAGCGTAGTTCAGACAACAGATCCAGCAACAACAGAGAGGCCTGAGAGATCAAAATTTAGCATAGAAAGCTTTTATTGGAAAAAGGCAGCAGAAAATGCCCCTAACAACACGGCAGCAGGACCCGATGAAATCCCAATACAGCTAATCAAAAACCTCGGTCCAAAAAGCAAGGCACTGCTGACTAATGCCATTGAGCAAGTGATTAGAACAAATAATATTCCCGTTGGATGGCGTGAAAGCAAGATGAATCTCATCTACAAAGGCAAAGGAGATAAGGATAAGACGAGCTCGTATAGGCCAGTTACAGTAACGTCGGTGATATATAGAATGGCAATGCAAGCCATAAAATTAAAACTGTCGAAGTGGGTGGAGGAAAACGGTGTATTGGGGGAACTACAGAATGGGTTCAGGCCAGGCAGACGCTTAGAAGACAATATGTTTGTACTAACTCAGTGCATAGAGATTTCAGTAGCTCAGAAAAGACCTTTATGGATAGCATTTCTAGATATTAAAGGAGCTTATGACGACGTAGACAGGGAATTGTTGTGGGATATTCTTCAATACAAAGGCATAGATGACGATTTCGTGGAGCTGCTGAGGGAGATATATCGAGATAACCAAGTACAAGTGGCATGGGAAGGCCGAAAAGGAAATGAAATGGTGGGAATTCACCAAGGATTGAAGCAAGGATGCCCTCTGTCACCATTGTTGTTCACGCTTTACGTCAAGGGCATAGAAAGACGACTGGAAAACGGCGAATTAGGTTTTGATTTATCCTACATGCGTAATGGACAAATGGTGCAACAGAAGGTCCCTGGACTGATCTACGCAGACGACATTATGCTACTAGCGGACAATAAAAAAGATTTACAGATACTTGCGAATATCTGTGGGAACGCAGCGACAAATCTAGGTCTTAAGTTTAGCACAGAGAAATCAGGGATTATGATCTTTAATGAACACACGAGTAACTTCGTGGTGTCAATTCAACAGCAATTAATACCCATAGTGAAGCAATATAAGTACCTCGGCGTACACATAAACGAAGGAAAGAATTACTCAAGCAACCACCAAGATAATCTGAAAATAAAGGGGAAGCGTAATGCAGCAATAATGAAACACAGAGCACTGTGGGGCCACAATAAGTATGAGGTGGTGCGTGGAATCTGGAAAGGAGTAATGGTGACAGCGCTAACATTCGCAAATGCCATAATATGCTTAAAATCGGATATATTGGCGGGTTTGGAAGTTAACCAAAGATCAGTAGGCTGGTTGGCTTTGGGAGCACACGGTAATACGACAAATGAGGCAGTGCATGGTGACATGGGTTGGGCCTCTTTTGAAGTCAGAGAAGCACAAAGCAAAATTAGTTTTGAAGAAAGGCTCAGGAACATGGATGAAAATAAATGGGCGGCTAAAGTGCACAAGTATCTCTACATGAAAAGCGTGGACACAGAATGGAGGAAGAGGTCAAGGAAGTTGGCAACCAAGTACAGGATAATCGAAACTGTAAATAGACAACCAGGGGTCATCAGAAAGAAAGTGAGAGAAATAGAGACCGTGAATTGGATGCAAAGAATGGAAACGAAAAGGACAATGGAGATTTACAAGAATGAGAAGAAAGAAATTAGAAGGGAAAATCTGTACGATAACACAAAGGCACTGGCCTTGCTATTTGAGGCTCGAGCCGGTTGCCTAAGGACGAAAACATATCGGAACAAATATTCGGAACTAGATGAGACATGTGTATGCTGCAGTAAAGATCCAGAGACCACTCAGCACATCCTAATGGAATGCGACGGGATCACCCCAGCGAGAACCGTAGGTAACGTGCAACTCCCAGAAGCGCTTGGGTTTAAAGTGGAAGGAAACATAAACAGATCAGCCGTAGAGATCAGAAAGAAACGATTAGAGTACTGGTGAAAAAAAAGCAGGGAAAAGATGGATACGACCTGATCTCTTAAAATCATAGGCAGCGGTACAAGGTAAATTTTTGAAAAAGAAAAATAATGAGAGGTATACAAAATGCTAGATAAAGAACATGTATAGTATACCTGATTAAATCAAGCAGGCTAGGTGACTATTTGTCGCCGCCTCGTTTCAAAGGGGATGCCAATCCCCTTTTCATCATCATCATCATCCTAATGGAGCGTGAGTGCGACGGCGCAGCTGCCCAATGCCCGCCCAGTGCCCGATCATATTCGTTGGAGTTGCAGAGCTGCGTTGTTTTTTTTTTTTATTGTGGACGCCGTCGCGTTTTTTTTTTCATTCAGTGTTTTTTGCGCACATAGCCTTGCAGTAACTGAGCCATGCCGCGGCATCGACAAAATCACTGTTACGCGCCTGCAGTGCCAAACAGGCTATGTTTATGTGAAGGATGGGCCGAAGTTGCCCTTGTTTGGCATCCCGAAGGATGAAAATAGGCGGGAAGAGTGGGAAAAAAACCTCCACAGTGCTGACAAGCCCCTGGACGACACGAGCGCAGTATGCGAGCTCCATTTCGAGCCACGTTTTGCGCTCATGTCCACCGCAGTTCCTGATCACTGTGAATTGTCTTTCTTTTTATGGTCTAGTTAGGTCAGTTCGCGAAGGAAACTGCGAGGAAGGTACACTTGCCTCCTTACTGGAAGTTGACTATCTCGAAGCATCATCCCAAGTAACCACGGATATCCGTGGGACGTCCGCCACAAGTCCGAATGTTCATCCATCAGGATATCCAGCACGGACGTCCATAGGACGTACAAGAAATGTCCATATGAACATATGGACATATGTCCTCTGGACATCCCGTTCGGATCTCCAGAGGACATCCGAAGGATAAACATCCTCCGGACATGGACATCCTCTGGACATCCAGAGGACAACGGATGTCCTCTGGACATCCGAACGGGATGTCCAGGGGACATCGGATTTTGATCGTCCAGTGGCTGTACATAAATGTGCATGCCTAGGACATACATAAGTTAGGACATGGATGGATCGATGTCCTAATATGAAAAATTATGGTTGGAAATTGTATAGGTTTGTAATTAATATTTGCATGTTTCTGCACTCTATCGGATGCTTGGAGTTCTTTTTGCAAGGCAAAACGAGTAACTGACCTGTCCTTGCAACTTAAGATGACAATTATGAAAATTTAATATTTGGACAAACCCACTCTAGCATGAAAATTGCGCAATTTTTCTCCGTACAGCAATTGGCATTGTTATATTACATGCCTAGATCATGAGTACAGTAACATTTAAAATTATGTTTATGGAAAACTTGCAGAACATTGTATCGCCCACTAGAAATCACTAATTATGGAAAATGGAGCGAGTGTACTAAAACTATCCATCATTGCGGAAAGGCCGATTATGAGCCCCGCCCTCCAACTTGTAACTGGGACAAATTCTCGAATTTATTTTGCCAGGACCATGATCTAATAATTTTGATCACCTGGGGGTTCCTTAGCATGCACCTGTATCGAAGTACGCGAGCATTTTTGCATTTCTCCCTTATCGAAATGCAGCCGCCACGACCTGAATCGAACTCGCGACCTTAATCTCAGCCGCCTAACAGATCTCAAAGGCTATGTTTTCGCTGACTGCATGAATGATTACAGAAGCAAAAAATAAAACAGGCGCCATGTAGTAGTTGCCAATCTCTAAGGCCAAATCAGCGCCAAATCAACGCTTTCGCTAATTGAATTCATTGAAAGCTGAAAACACGTCCAAAATGTTTAGTTTTATGACACCACTTATTCTTAAAATAAGTAATTGTTTCACTGTCTAATTTTATATATTAATAACAATGTTTCAACAAACTATATTGACGTTGATGTGTCAAAAACCTATGGCAAAGCACGCTGTGCGACGATTCAGTGTCGTGTTGCGATCCAATCCAATCCAATCCGAGGTAAAGCCATCGTCTCAATGGCGGCGAAGCGCCCATGCGGCCGCGGCGCGGCCGGTGCACTGTCGGTTCGTTTGCCATCTTCACTGCTTGCCGAAGTCGCCTGCTCAGCTTTTGAGGTATGATGGCTACATCGATCTCTATTTTAGCCATTACAATAACGGAATGTGTTTTGTTTGCAGGTGCCATCAAGCCCTAAAGTGAGTGAAAAGCCGTACACGCGAAAGAAAGCGCCACTGCACACAAACTTCGGATCTCGCACCGGCAGCCAGCAGTCAACGGCCCGAGTAGCAAGTCAACACATCTTCGTAAAGAAACAACTGTTTATTTCCTAGCAGTGCAAACGTGGTGTTCGCCGGTCGGTACCGCGCAACTGAATGTGCAGGCTCCAGAAAGTGCGCGACGGCGCGCGTCGGCCAGCGGGAAGCCGCTCCCTGCTTGGGAGCAATGTGACAGACGTGTGCCGGCCAGGGTCCCGCGCGACGAGCAGGAGGTAGGCGCACACTATGTACTGTGCTGCCGTTTTGTGGTTTCTGCCACACGTATATTCTTGCTTGTAACTGTTCTTTTCTTTATTCTAAAGCTTGTGCATGTAATGAATCGTCGTAGGGTTTGACAGTACAAATAAGTAAATGTGATAATCGAACGACACCTCATTTAATGGTGTTGTCTTTCCCATATTTGTTACTCTGTTTAACATGCCGAAAGGAGTTTCTATTGATTTTTTTATGTATTCGCGCTGTCCTAGCTTCAGTCATGATATCTGGATCTGTCAATTTTCTTTTTTATCGGCGAGTAAATTTGTTGTGATGAACATTATTCATGTGTGCATTTTGGACTTATGTTTCAGCTAGCAATAAAATATTTATTGTGTTTTGAAGCTTGTGTGGGCCTATTTTTTACGTTTAGTTACAGCAGAGCAGTGACAGTGAAATGCATTGAAGCACCCGACCAGTGCATTTATTTATATATATATATATATATATATATATATATAGGTACTTTAATGCATTCCACTATTCATGCTTCAAGGTGTGCGCACACAAATCTATATATACCTTGAAGGTCCTGTGAATATCCGTGTTGAATATCCACGTCGGACGTCCTACGGACGACCAAAGCGGTTACCTTTGGATTTCCCAGGGACGTCCCTCGGACGTACGCTGGACATTCACGGATATCCCACGGACGTCCGGAATATCCAGAATGGACGTCCGTCGGACGTTGTCCGTGGTTACTTGGGATGTGACCGAAATGAGTGCAGTCAAATTGCTGCTGGCGCTACTGCCACAGAGGCCACACAAAACGTGGTACCCCAGCATTGCACGGGCATGCGGGTTTCAAATGACCATAACCAGCACGTGGCCAGAAGCGATTCGAGGCTCACTTAACACATTGCGGGCTATGTTGCGCGGGAGTGTATTGTCAATTCCAGCACAAAATGCCAAGAATGCAGAAAGCTGCTTAATTACTATGACGCCACCAGGCGAAAGTTTTCAACTTGCCCGGCTAACAAGCTTCTGTCACCGGGGAGGCCTCCTTTATCCTTCCAGTCAGCTGTACGGCTTCGTGAAAAAGCTAGAGGATCTTTTCACAGAATGCTTCTGTCAGAGTGAGCCACACTCTGACAGCGTTATGGACATGCTGGCAGTTGTTAAGAGTAGGCTTCCCCTCAAAGTTGGCTGCAATGTGCACGCTCTTAGCCTCACAGCTAAAATAATTAGTTTTTACATTGTCACACGTCTGCATTTTTATGTGAAAGGAATTAACTGTGACAAGACAGGTAAGTGGCAGAGGGCCAAGCAGCTGAACTTGAACCGTTGCTTATGAGTTGAAGTGCATGAAACAATGGCTTGCTGTACTTGCAAATAAAAGCTTTGTGTCAGCAACAGCCCTGTTATCTTCATTTTGCTTACCCTTATATAGCTGTACATAAGCATAGGCCTGAACAAAAAGTGAATTATAGTTTTCACTTTTCGTTCAGGCCTCCCTCCATTTCTTTGTGGAAAAATCAACCTAATTGGATTTAATAAATGTGTGTCGGCGTAATGATGTTTAACAATAAACACAGAAGGCTACTGTGAAGCATGGAACAACTAAAATGGAACAATGACATATTTAAGCCATATATACAAATTCATTTTGGCTAAGCAAAGGCACAAATCTGGTTAGCATGCCTGTTTTTTTTTTTGTTTTTTTTTTTAGCCCAGCTGGGTAGTATGCGCGCACTGTTTTCTGTCTGACAAAATTTTACATTAGGTCGACACTGCATGAAACCGTATATTTGGTCACCGTCCTTTTCATTCAAAATTTTCTTTCAATTTTTTTTTTACGATTGCCCGATGATTCGGAAAATTCGAAGGCCCCTTCTACATAAGCAAAATCCGTCAGCGACGACCTCTTTGCAAAAAAGGTTTAAGAGTTAGGATATAGGCAGCAAATTGTCCAAGAGTTGCCATCTTCCTTTTCCACAAGGTACTATTATGGCAAATATCATGTGGCCTAAACAAATATAGTGCTTGCTAAAGATATGTAAAGACTCTCAAGTATGTCAAAATTAAAAACAAATAAGAGTGTGAACTGCTTCGAACTGAAACCGTCAGAAACGCAAGGAAAATCAAAGCTTCTGCAAGCAAAGCTTCCATTGAAGTTGCCAGTGGCGCCACCTCTTGGATGCGACGCTGACTGTGTCAGAGGAGCGGCTGAGTAAGCCCACTGCCCCCTTCTAGTTCACTGTAGTTCAGTTGTGGCTAGTACCCGAACTACGGTGGCTAGATGGGACCTGAACTAGATGGGTACCCGAACGCCTTGAAGACGCGCCTGGCTAGCACCGTTCCATCTGTCACAATGATTCATTTTCTGCTAAAATAGCGCGTAAAAAACTGCTTTAGCTTTATTATTTCACAAAATCATGTTTTGTTTAATTTTGAGCACTTACTATTGGATGCACAGAGTTTATGAAACCTAAAAAGTATCAGCTGGCCGCTAAAGTTGGTGGGCAGACAACAAGATTATTGCTCGCTTTGGAACAACTTGTCTGTTCTTGCTTTTCTTCGCTTGGCGCTGCATTGTAGGTGAGTAAACTCTATTGAAAGATGTAATATGGGCGAATGAAAGCCTTTTGTGTAGATTTTACTTTAAGAACGCTATATTTGTGTAGCCATATCCACGTTTTAGACGAAGCCTCGTTCAACACCAGCCAACACAAGCCTCGCAAACACATATCCCGTCATTCCCATGAGGGCACGGCGCCCTTACTACAGTGTACTAGAACACTGTACCCTTACTACAGTGCATAGAGTTAATATACGGGAGTCAGTTATATTAACTCTATGCTACAGTTCACTGCTTCTCCGCATCATGACAGCAGGAGTGGCGCTGCGGTCAGAGGTTTGCCGCGAAGCGCGCGTCGTCTATTACTGAGAGTGTTGTTATTGCGCGCCTGGTACATTTAAAATCATAGGTTTTAACAGTAAAATATGAAAGCAAGTGGTTAAATTATGTTGAGAGAGTGCTTAACAGTGCGATGTTTCTTGTTAGAATGAGTAATTTTCAAAAGCGGTCATTTGTATCGTCTGTTAACACGCTCACGGCACAGAGCGCTGCGCTCGCAGTCACGGTAGTTCTCCGGGTTCCTGTAATTTCGTTAGAAGTTTAAGGAGCTAAGACTGGGGGGGATGTTCGTGAATACCAAGCTCGTGAGACTCCAGGACAAAGTGAAAGTGTTCCTGCACCGAAGAAAACAAGCCGGAAGGGCAACACTTGCTTTGCGCCGAATTGTAAGTTCGGCTACAAACATGCAAGCCACGCGCGAAAAAGTCATTGGTTTCAATGCACAGAGACCCAGAAGTTTCCGAGAGACGTGAGCTTGCCCTTCGCCGTGCTGAAAAAAATGTTTCAACCGCATTAGTCATGTGCCAGCGCCACTTCAAGGAGCATATCATCGAGCGTATGAATTGTGCAGATTCCAATGGCGTATGTGCGGCTAATGAGTGACACTGTTCCTTCGGTGCTACCCGACGCTGCGCCTTACATATTGAAGAAAATTCCTAGAAAAAGAACAAACGAGGCTCCAACGGCATGTGGGCCGTTGAAATAATCCGGAAGAGACAGCGAGCCAAACCAATGCCTCCTGTGGAGGCATTTATTTCATCATTAGTACACAAGGAGGTCCCGGAGTTACAAGAACTGTCAGGGGGACCTCTTATTAGTAATTTAACAATGCAGTAATTAATACATTATGGCAACATAGCAGCGACAGACATCAGCAAATAATCAAATACAAGAAATGCTTACAATAATTGAAGTTCAAAATACAAGCAAATGAAATACATACAGCGTATGAATAAATAAATATGTGGTAATTGACACGTTAAGGAAACATAGGAATGACACATATCAAAGAACATGAGGTTAATGTAACAGATAATTAGAAACAAATATATGCTCACAATAAGCAAAGTATATAGACTATACGAGAAAAAAAATTTAAGACGTCGAAAAAGAAGGAAGAAGGGAGATATAGAATAAAAAATAAATAAAAGCTATCAATACATTAGATAAATACAGAAACATTGAAAACTGCAAAATAATTCTGTACACAATATATACTCATAGTAATTAATGAGTCTGTAGCCAGTAGTGTCGTTAGTAAATATTTATTCGTATCTCTCTTGAATGTTAATGTTGTGCGGCAGGCTTTAATATGGGATGGTAATTTGTTCCAGTATTTAATGGCCGTAAAAAGAGCAGTAAACATTCCATAATTAGTGTTTATTCGAGGGAGTAAAAAATTGTTGTTAGCGGAAAATCTCGTATTAGTGTTGGTAAGAGCACACCTATTAAATGTATCTAAAATGATTTCATGATTTAGTGTGCGGTATATTAGTAAAACCAATTTGAGCTGGAGCATATGTAAAGTAATGGTAGTATTTTTAGGGAACTTTAGCCAATAGGATGCGAATGAAAATGACGCGTGTTCTACAGGTGAAGAATGAGACAAGTGAAGGAATGAACCTGCTCAAAGACGGCTGACGAAATGTGTGCAAAAAATTCAAGTGCAGTGGCCGCGGTTTACAACACAGCGACTGGCAGATATGCCCTGCCGCTGGCATTCTTTCCGCTTTCGCCAGATGAAGCGTTCAGAAGTCATGGGTTGTGAGCAGCATAAAATCAAAATACGAATCAAGCTAATACATTGCTCGCCTGCACTTCCTTGTGACGACCAAAACTTGAGCGTACTCCAGAAAATAAAAAGCACCTTACGCTACGCTACATGCATTTTGAGCGCTGTGATGCAGTGCAGTGTTTCATCCAGCGCCACCGCGCTCTGGCAACGCTGTGCGCCGGCATCCGGCGCCCTTAGGAAACTTCCGGTAGCCGTTCCTTTTGCTCATTTTTGCTGGTGTTTGTTCTGTGCTATTTTTCGGGTATATCGATATAAGTGCGACGTGTGGCATTCAGTGTGTTGCGTGACGGCGCTCTTGGAGCATCGACTGTTTTCATTACGTTTACTCGTCAACGGTGTTTTTCAAATCTGGGAGCCTACCCAGATTTGCTCTGGGGCCGTATTCTGAAACGTTCGCCTAGGCGAAATTTCTTTTTTCGCTTTCAGGCGTGCGCTGATTGGCTGTTTTAGCAAAATTGGATGAGCTGATTGGGTGGTTGAGCCCGACGTCATTCAATTTTGCTCAACCAGCCAATCAGCGCGCACGCTGATTTCGCTTAGGCGAACGTTTCAGAATACGGCCCCTGCTTACTTCATCCAAGGTACGTTACTACGTGGAGTAGCCGGACTGCTATAATGGTGAATAATAAAAGTGCTACTGCGCGATTGTTCTGGCCGTATGTCGTGTAACTCACGCGAGAGCAGCTCGACTCTCGCCCCGAGTTTGCCCGCTCGCCCAGTTTCTTGCCTCGGCGTGGATCACCATGCTACGAACATTAGTTTAAATTATTGTTTAGCGGGTGCCATGCTGCCGCCGTTTTATTTTAATGTTTTTCGTATCTGGGGCACAAGTGCACTTCTGCAGCTTTACTACCTAGGTACATGTGCGCACTGGTTTATCATGTTTAACGTCCCAAAGCGACTCGGGCTATGACGGACGCCGCAGTGGAGGGCTCTGGATAATTTCGACCACCTGTGGTTCTTTAATGTGCACTGACATCGAACAGTACGCGGACCTCTAGCATTTCGCTTCGATCGAAATGCGATGGCCGGGGCCCAAACGGCGTCTTTCGGGTCAGCAACCGGGCACCGTCGCCGCTATAAGCCACCGCGGCGGCATTGCAGAGCAGAATCGCAGAAAAGGTTCCGTGCATGCATCGTTTCGGCCACATTCTAAAAGCATTTACGAATTACAGATTGCAATCTCGTGCACAACACTACAGGTTTCATTTTCTTAGAAGTATTCGTGATCATTTAAGTTAGTCCCATTTCAGTCGACCTAGGCTTCTTGCAATAAATGACTTTTGAGAATGTACAGTTATTTGTGAATGCTTATTGAAAAGCAGAAACAAGGCTTATGACGCAGAAAACGTGCATGTACACACGCACAGCTTACCACTTCATCCTCCATACTGCAGCAATAAAAGTGCCATTGCGAAACGCAAAAACGCCCTTGTGCTTGTGTTGTAGGGCACGTTAAAGAACCCCAGGTGGTCAAAATTAATCCGGAACCCTCCACTACGGCGGGCCTCATAATCAAACTGGTTTTGGCACGTAAAACCCCAGAAAGAAGAAAAAAGTGCCATTAAGTTTTTTCTAGTTTTCGGCAGTCCCATTACCTGCCTTGAAGACAACAGTCTGCGTTCATTGCATGTCCTCACTAAGATGCTCCGCTTGTTGCTCCGGGGTTGTAACTGAGGGAAGGTGTTTGGAGCCCGGCGAAAACGAAAATCGCAGAACATCATCGTCCAGCGGATCGGGCAGCTCTCTGCCTCTAAACATCAACTTTTGGCGATACCGATCGTTTGCTTCGGTGCTAAGCGCCTTAAAAGAGTCGCTCGTCATCTCGACAATATTCACGATGTAGAATCAGCTCATCACAGATTCCACCAAGCAGTGCTAACATCGACACGCCGGCCTCACGTCGCGCATGCCTTCAAACAACATAGCCGGAAGTGCTTCTAGCTCTCCTGCCGGAAGTTCCGATGGGACAACCAATCAGCGGCAAGCGAGGTTGGTTTGTAAACACTGAAACCATCTATATAAAACGTTAATTCGCCCTGTTCTAGAATATGCATCTGTTGTCTGGTTTCCCTACAAACACTGTGAAATAATTTCGCTCAACAATGTTCAACGTAAATCTATCCGTCTCATTTGCAAAATTACAGCCGCAATTTCTCACCGACACAGGCTCAACAATCTTTGAACATCGAGCCATTACTTTCACGGTATCGCATCGAAGCCTTAAACTTTTATATGCAATTATTTACTCCACTTGTGGTCTTTCTGATTGTAACTACATCACATTTACAAACGCAAGTTGTACCCGTAGCTCCCACGCCTTGAATATATCACCTATCTTTGCCCATAATAACACATTCAAATACTGTTTTTTTCCCACGTACAATTGAGCTATGGAATTCTCTCCTCGGCGACATTCGTTCACTATCACTAAAGGATTTTATAGCTACTACCACTAAGCACCTCGCTAACATGTAAAGCGCTTTCTTTTTTCATTTTTTGTGTATGTGCACGTTTTTTATTGTGTAGCAATGTATAATGTTCCCACTCCTGCTATAGCCCTATATTGGGGTGTAAATAAAATATGTATGTAAATATATAATAAAATATATATGTAAATAAAAAAAAAGATAGTGAGTGTACATATACTTAGTCTAAAGTGCAGAGGACGTGAAATCTGAACACGACGTAGGTTATTTCAACACAGAATGTATTCCATAAAGTTACCAAGTCACCACTTTGTGGGAAAAAAAAGTGAAGAAACAAATAAGCAATAAACATGCTATGAATATATATATATATATATATATATATATATACTATGTAAAGTACAACGGACTTCACCTCTCTAAACTTTAGTTCAACACCTGATCTATTGTCAGATAGGGGAAGCAGTAGCACAAATATGACATTTTAAATAGTCTCCAGACGCTAAAATTAGGTCATATTGCAATCTGTCTCCTTCCGATGTCAACTATCCAACGAAACGTTGCGTAGCTTCAGTGATCTGGCTAGAAACGGCATACACTGCCCATTACGTCCAGGAAGACCCAATCTCATTTTACTTACCTTGTCAACACTGATCTAGATTTGCAGATGGAATAATGTCAAAGCCTCCTGCAACACTATTACAGAATTTTCCCTTGCATGGATGTTTGGCACGCACAAGAATTTAGATAGACAAAACACCCTTCCATTATAGCATTAATTATAAAGGAATTGAGTGTCTGCCTCTTATCTGCTACATAGAGAAATCAATGAGGGTGCTCCTATTCCTCGCAATATTGAAAAAATGTTGGCTTTACCGACAGCACCAATCCCTATGGCCCATTTCTAACAACCCACCATAGCAACACTGAAATATTGGCAAAGCCACAAAAGCGATAAACACGTGTCAAAGCCACGTACGCTTAACATAAAGCATGTCAACTATCCAACTAATGCTGCTCGGGATTTTTACTTCCAGGTAACACTTCCAAGTTTGCTTAGAAATAATCCACGTAAATTTTGGAGCTCTGTTCTGCCAAAGGAATCCGCCGCTGATACTTTTGAAATAAACAACACAGTTACAAGTGATACTGCTATGATTGCAAACGCATTTAATAGTTACTTTAAAACTGTTTTTACGCTTCATAACTCCATTGTTCCTCCTTTTATAGAGCCGACGCATAGTTCTATTGATGACGTTGTTTCGAACCAGGGTGTACTGAATTTGTTTTTGAAACTTGATACAAAAAAGAAAGGTAGTCCCGACAATATAGATAATGCATTCCTCATTAGATACTCTTTATGGACTAGTCAATATTTAACTGTTATTTTTCAGAAATCTCTCTCGACATCTGTTGTCCCTCTTGCCTGGAAATCGGCTAAAATTCTTCCACTATTCAAATCCGGCAATAAGTAGTCCTTGCTGAACTACAGACCTATTTCTATCACATCTCATTCTTGTAAAATACTCGAACACATAATTTACAAACATATCATTGAATTTCTAAATGTTTTATCGGATGCTCAACACGGTTTTTGGCGCGGATTTAGCACCACAACCCAGCTCTGTGAATTCACCCGTGACATCATCCAGGCCCTCGATGCAGGTGATCAAATTGACGCAATATTTATAGATTTTTCAAAAGCTTTTGACACTGTGTCGCACTCCAAGCTGTTGAAAAAGCTCACTGTTATTCTGAACAACCAAGCATTAGTTAACTGGATTTCTTCTTTTTTTATCTAATCGATCACAGCACGTACTCTTAGGTCTTCTCAATCCTCCACTTGCAGTGTAACGTCTGGCGTACCTCAAGGTTCAATATTAGGTCCGCTTCGGTTTTTGATTTTCATAAATGATCTGCCAAGCACTATTCCTGTACTATCCGCATGTACGCAGATGATTGTGTTTTGTACCATACGATTAAAACTCCTCATCATCACTTTATCCTTAATGATTCATTTGTACCATTTCAATCATGGTGTGAGACTTGTCGTCTATGTCATTTACCAAACGTTCTTTTCCTTCTCGATTTACCGATTCGTTTAATGGCTGCCCACTAGGAGATGTTTCACAGTATCTAGGTCTTCTATTCACTCGGGAGTTATCTTGGTCGCATCACATCGAACTCATGTGCAACCGTGCGCTTAGAAGGGTAGGCTACTTACAACGCACGTTCAGCCCCACTTAGCACACGACTTCTCACCTACAAAACGCTGGTTCGTCCAATACTGGAGTATGGCTCTGTCGTATGGAACCCGCACAAAATATATGACATCAAGAAAATTGAATCTGTCCAACCTTTAATCACATGCTGTGGCAATGTTCAGCATTGCACCACTCGCCTTTTAACAGGCAAGAAGACTGGGAAGAAGCCGTCAAGAGCGACGACCTTTCAATCCAGCTTCGGGCTGTCCAAAGGGCCTGCGAAAGGGCCGAAGATCACGGTCTTCCGCCCCCGGTGCAGGTGCGGCCCGCGACTATGACATAGTCCCTTAGGACAAAATAAAGTTTCTTGTCTGTCTGTCTGTCTGTCCAAAAGAAAGCTGCACGCTTCATTTATAGTTGCTTTGACAGGTATTTCCCACCCAGTTCCAATCTTCTGAGTCTTCAACTTACCAGTCTCTCTTCCCGTCGTCACGTCGAGTCTTTGAAGTGTCTTTATACTCCAATTAACTCCCCACGATTAGCAAATACATCGCACCCGCTAGACCTACAACCACCAGACATCACCATGAGTTGAATATGACCACTTTTCACCATCGTACCGATGCGTTTAAATACAGTTTTTTTGTCCGCACTATAGAATTGTGGAATGCTCTGCCTGGTCACGCAAGATCTTTACCACTCGATGAATTTCTATTGTATATTGCTGTCACAGCTGTCCCCGATTTGTCGTCGGCGCGAAGTCGATCGACGGAGTAGACAAGATGGTTGGTCGTTCCGTACTCGAGCGAACACAGTGAAAAGAGTCAGAGTCGGGAGTAAACAAAAAAAAAAACAAGATATTTATCGGCTGATAAATATACACAATTTCATAAAATAAAATAATAAAAAACACAAGAGACACTAACACAACTGAACTTAATATAACACGATGATGAAGACAAATAAAGACTAGCAATTAACAGTAGATATAAATATGAAACAATGCGACGATCAAATACACACCAATACACTTAACAGTATTTCACTAAAGCAAAGTTCAAAAGAAGTCAAAGTTCAAAAGAAAACAAATGGTGTCATACGCATGGCCGGGCAGCAGCAGCAAGTCCATAAACCGTGAAGTCGGTGCACAAAGCTTTCCCGAAGAATGCTGGCGGTCCGGTCTTGTCGAGGTGGATGCGAATTGCTGAGCTGGGTTTCCCGGGAGTCTAGATTTGACATCTTCTCTCAAGCAGGTTGAGCTAACTTGAGGCGAACTACCGTGAGCTTCGTTGCAGACGCTGGTTTGACGTCTGTTACATCAACAAGTTCCTCGGAGTTCCGACGTGGCCACGCGGCCCAGGCGATACTGGACGGCACTAGCCCCCCAACGGCTTCTCCGCAGCGCATAGGTTCAGCTTCTAGACTAATCAGCAGGGCCCAAAACCTGCGCTTAAATAGCCTCTCCTTTCCCTAGTTCCCTATGTAGGGAAACTGCCGGTATGTAGAGTTCTCCGAATTCACGGCTCCTAGCTCCTAACAGTCTTGGCCGCGTCCCTTTCACCATGGACGAAGAACCGCAGATTCTCCTCTCTCCCAATGTCAAGGGCCAAGGTCGAACCCGGCATACCACGCAGACGTACACACACACTTCTGGGTCCGTAATCGGCGTGTCGCGACTTGAATCGAGATGGCACCGCGTGAGGCCACGACCCTTTTGACGCCCGTAATTCGGCGTGTCGCTAATCGAAATTATACGCCGCCTAGTGACTGCACCACGTTTTCGGTGGCCGTTAATTGGCGTCAAAAAACAATCTAACTCTCGAAAATATGCCGCTCCGGGACAATTGCTAATCATTGAAGTTCAGTGCTCTTTGTTATGATTTTCTATGTATTGTATTCCCCCACTCCTGAGATAGCCCTTCGGGGCTGCAGTATGTTGAAATAAATAAATAAATAAATAAATAAATAAATAAATAAATAAATAAATAAATAAATAAATAAATAAATAAATAAATAAATAAATAAATAAATAAATAAATAAATGATTGTTCACACAAATGAAGCGCTAAAGTGGTCAAAGGTTTCAAAGAATTTTTAATAAATCAGTAACACGCCACTACATAAGCAAAATGTTTCTAATGCACCTTATAGAGTTTTGCATTGTGGCTGGCTGTTATAACAAATTGGACACTTCACGATTCAGGGAACTGGCTTAGACATTTCCACACGCTGATGCACCCGCAGAACATTCAGCGTGTTCAAATCATGCTTGACCTCAGATTTCGCACCTGCAATTAGAAGGTAAGACAAAAGATTAACAAATATGTTACAGTGAAACTTCGTTATAACGAAACCGGATATAACAAATTATTGTATACAACAAAATGACATTCCCGCTGAAATCTCCGAAGATATCCATGTTTTTATAACCTCGTTTGAACGAAGTAAACTTATCCTGCCAATAGATACACCAAACTTGAATTTTCTCCGAAAACTGACCCTTGCAGGCTCGCTCCTGCTTTCCGCAGGGTAGAACACACATTCGTTGCCGATGTTTAAAACGTTCACGTATTTACGTTGAATCCACCGTCGAACACTGGTCCTTGTCACCACTACGAGTAGTTGCGCATAAGCAGACTCTAGATCGCCATCGCAATTCCTCTCACTGCGGCACCGCGCAGGCAGCTATAGGCGTGGCCTATAGCTGCCTATGCAGATTGCGCCGGTGCAATTTCAGAGGCCACGCCTTCCTGTGTGTACCACGTGCTGCTCGCACATGACGAACATTGTTGGTGCCGCAGCGTGCAACCTATTCAACCGCGTCGCCGTTTCGCCGGTTTCGCGATGCTAGAGACGACTCAACTAAAAGCGGTAACGAAAGATCATCACATTGAAACAGAAGGCAGCTATCGTAAAGGCAATCGTGTCAGATGCTAAGAAGTGGTGTGTTAAGTTTCTTTTGCTGTTTCATTAGAAGTTCAGCGAGCACGTGGCCATGTAGTGGTTCTGCTGGCCGAAAAGTCTTCTATACAAGTTTGTGCGCGACATTGCGCATATATTGCAGTGAACGGCAGTAATGAATACAATGACGTAATTTTAGCTCCCCCTTCAACTTCGCTATAAAAATATATTTATTGCATATGACTGATAATAGTTCTCACTCATTTATACCGCCGCCTTGTTTGCAAACAGTATTTGTTAGAAATCCGACCTAGGCATCTTCCGCATGCAGATGCAATAATGCCATCGCTGCGATTCGGCCTGTAGCCTCGGTAGCAAGCCCCCGAGATGCTACCGTGAAATCCGGATTCTTGGCGATAACGACAGCCTTGTCCAAGAAGGCCAGTGCCATGGTTGGCGGCTGCCACGTCATCCGCAACTACGTCGCAAGCGACATTTTTCGTTTTCAAATCATACACATATACTGCACGCCCTTTTTCCAAATTGCATCTTTTGTTGATTTAAACGTAGTAGCAGTTTGCGCCGACAAACAATTCTACACCGTGTCCTTCACATGTACCAGTTCATGATGCAACCTGCAGGCAGGAACATATATGCGCCGCGCGTCATAGGTTTTCACATCACGTGACAAGGCCTCCTCTTGGGGACACGTTGAATGGCAGCGTCAACTTAAGGACGCGCGGCCGAGCAAGGTCACTGGTCAACTTGAACGATGTTCTACGCAACGAATGAAACACTTCCGGGGTAACCGCACTCAGAATGTTCGCGACGGCCAGGCGCGTAGCCCGGATATTTCTTTCGGGGGTGGGGGAGCACCGCGATCGTCTTGACTGCGGTGCTTCGTTCTTTTCCCAGGCGTCGAAGAAGCGTTGAGACGCGAATGCCCATAATAGCCGCACGTTCGAAGGATACGCGCCTTTGTGCCAGGCACAAAAAGGCGCCGGCCGTAAAAAAAGAGAAAAATTTGGAGAGGGGAGCCCGGTCACCACTGCCCTGGGCGTCCTGATTTGGAGCACCGGGATCGCTGTGAAATTTTTGCTTTAATCCTGGCGACCAGGTTTCTGACAATGACTTGCACAGATTACGTCCGAGTGAGCATAACCGGTAATGTTCATTCGTTCCATGAAATATCGTTGAGGCCTGTTAAATTGCCGGCCACGCGCGCCCTCGAGCTCGCACGACCCTCGCCCTTGAGTGAGGAAGGCAATTGTTCTGAAACCCTACCAAGTCAATGCCCCACGTTTAGGCCCACTAGTTGCAGCATGAACAGGCAGATGTGAAGATTCAGAAGATATGTTCCAAGCATTGTATACAGAAAAGCCTGCGCGAATCGCGACCATCGTTACATCAGCGAAAGCAGTCATTCTGAAAGCGCTTGAAGCATGAAATCTATGTCAAAGAGATGAATTAGAAATGAATCGGAAGTGAAGAAACAATGTCGTTTCCAATGACCTTGCGGAGCACGTGGCAGCCTGAATATGCCACCGACGAGACAAGGCTTCTATCATTGCTAAGGAAACTGTATTTGAAGGGAGTTTCTGGAATCCCTTACTATCCAGAGATTCCAGACTACAAAAAACTACAGAAAAAACGCTGTATCGCAACCATGACAATATCCCGCCTGCATACGCAGAATGCCGTCGTTTCGAGTAGTTCGTGTTGTGAACAAGGCTTCCGTGCGTCCAATTCTTATTGACACTTTTTGATCAGCGTCCTTTGTTTTTTTCTTCTTGTAACATGAACTCCAGAACCAAGAGAAAGCATAAGTCAGATGCAGCATTGAATTAGAATTTATTATTGACAAATACCCTGCATTTTGCCTGTATAAAAAATGTCGCAGTTTAGCCCGAAAGGCGAAGCATCAATTGCGATAGCAAATTCGCGGAGTATTCGGAGTAGGGATAGTAGTTTTATCGGCTGCATAAACTTGGACACATTCGCTTTCTAACTGAATTGACAAGCGTGGTGTCATCGCGCACAAGCAAACATGAACAGATCACACTGAATGACCGCAGACAACGGCTGTCAAAACGCTGGCAGCAAGCGTAGCCGCCGCAGCGGGCGAAGGTTCGTGGGGTCTATCGCTTCAACGGAAACTGAGCGGCGAATGCACAGCGCATACAAAGGTCAGAGCCGTGTGGAGATAAGAGACGGTGCGGGCGACCGCCACCACAGCCAGTACAAGCGTAGTTGTTGTCAGAGTAGAAGCTGCCCCCCCCTCCCTCCCGCGCTGCCTTCCCGCTTTCTTGCTTTCGCGTGGGAGATTGCGTTGCCAGTTCCCCTTGCGCCCGGTTACAAGATACGCATTTGGTGCCGTAGCACAGCGTCGCCCCACCTCCCTCCCATACCCCCCCCCCGGCTTTTCGCGCGACGGTCGCGTTTGCTTTCCGCCGTGGGTTCGCTCTCCGTGATAGCGTGCGTCCCCCGCGCGCTTTCACTCGCGCATACGGCGCGCGTCGACGATTTTATCGCGCTTGGAGTCTATACGGAACCTCACGGCGACGCCGACGGCAGAAGTCCGGTTGAAGTGTCCATATAATTGCTATCGCAATAATAAATTAAATAAAATGATACATGACTTGTTTATCCTGCTCACATCACTCCGTGAACCGCAAGAGCTATGCGCGCTGCAGGCGTCAGGGCGTGCGCGGAGCAGGCGACAAAACGGATAGGCAAGAAGGCGCCGCGAGAGAGTCCCGAGCTTGTTATCTTTTTTAGGCTTAGCTCACCCGCGCCCTTGCTCCTTCGGTTTGTTGGGCCCGTCTCTACGCTGCAGAGTTTTTCTTCATTCGTAGCGCCATCTGGCGAACACGCTGTGAAGCAGGAACTGGCGTTTCAGAATGTGTCCCTTCCAGACGAGCGGAGTCGGCGCTCCTGCCTTATCTTACCCCGGGGTCCTTGGTTAACGCATCGAAGACACAAAATGGAGAGCACACCCTGCCAGTCGAAAACAAAGGCGCGAACCGACTTGCCCGAGCAACCGGTGCCGCTTCCCGCCGTGAAAGATGAGAAAGGGGGAAAGATTGGAAGGGCAGGTCGGGAGAGTGAACGGCAAAGAGAGGTTGAGCTCACGCGACCAATGCAACGCCCTTGCTCATGGCTTTCGTCACGTGATAGTTGGAGGCGTCGAGAGAGAATGGTTGTGAAGAGGAAGAGGTGCTATGAAGCCAGGATGGCCGGGCATGGGGGAGGTAGAAAATTCCAATCTCATCTTCCTTCCATGTCTGCCAGTCACGGCGCCGTTAGCCTTTCGTTAGCACGGAGAAAGGAAACTCCGGAAACGCGCTCGTGTAGAGCGCCCGCACTGAAATGCGCAATGCTTGCAGCATTAGCTCCGGATACTTAGGAATGGTGAAATCGACATTCTCGACAATCGCTACACCGATTTCGATGACGTTTTTTTTGCATTTAAAATAAAATGTAAAATCAAGTATGGGCTGGAAGCAGATGTTGATTTAATGTCGGCGCTGTCTTTCGAAAGAGTCTCGAGAATTGGAAAGTATCAAGTTTACAACTCTGCGACATAGCAATACCAAACGATATCGCAATTTTGTAATGTGCACCTAATAACAAGCCCAAAGCAGACCAAATAGATGCAGTATACGCGGCTCTGAGAGATACCGCTAATTATCAAACGTGATTTCTTTTTGCAGAGCCCTTGTAAACGTTGTTTGAGAAGTGCACGTGGACTGCAAACTTACTTCTAAAGCAAGCTTGCCAATCTAGGTAGACGCTGGCATAATCCCTCCTCCCCCCATGCATCGGCTGTATATGGCCGTACTGAGCTGCTGACCAACCGTGCTCAGTCCTGGTGACTGCAATATCCCTTTTGGTGCAGTGTTACAAGTTTGTTTGTTAAGTTCGCGCTTCTATTGTGAACAATATTAATCCAAGTAAATGTACAAAGCAAGGTCATTCAACACATTTCAAATATGTCGCAAATAAATGTTGCAGTATTAAAATTTCTGGAAACGCTTACTACATATGTATGTGTAGAAGCTAACAATATAAAAGTATGCAACGAAACCAACCAAAATGTTGGAACAGTACTGCACTTGAATGCACGCTCCCTCGCTAACAAGTATAACGACTGCTGCTTAGCAATTTCTCGTTTAATTTCAACGGAAACATGGTAGCCGAGACGTGGTGTAATACACTTAACAGCCTTCCTGATCTATAGACGGTTTTCAGCAGCGGCGCACGGGCGCGGCCATGTTATATCACGTGATTGCGCCGGCATGACTGGCCTTGGGTTGAAGGAGCCGTACTCCTGTGGGCGACGGTGCGGCAAGCGGAGTTGTTTCGGGTCCACCGATGGACACAAAGCTCTGGTTCAACGATCATGTAAGTGAGCCATTTTTTGTCATTTTAACGTAGTATGTGCTCGCGCTGGAGCGCTCTGGCGCTCGATCATCGTGCATGCGCGTCGCTCGTTCGTACCGAGCGATTCGAGCTCATGGAGGCTTCTTGTGCGGCGTTCACGTCAGTTCGCTAGTTCTTTTTCTTTTTGTGGTTAGTGTGGTGTACTTAAGCTACGATCTGAGCTGTTTGAAGTGGTTGCCCAACCTCTCGCGCTTTGCTTGACGGCCTCGAATGTGTATGCTTGAGCGCCGAGTGAAAAATCCCTGTCCGCTTGTGTGTTGACGTCTCGCTCGCTGGTATTTTAGCTTCCCACATACGTTGAGGTTTGCCTCGATACTGGCGCACTGATCTCTGCAGAATTGACCAGTGCGGCGGGCACGCAATAGTTTCGCGTAGTTGACTTCAGAGCGGCAGATTGTGATTGTTGGATGTACTAACTGAATGCCCCCGAACGGGTGTTGTTTCATAGTAAAACCCCTGTCACACGGGCACGTTCGATCGCAATTGAGCCTCGATCCGAATCCAGTCGGTCGTGATCCGCAAATCGTAATCGAAGTGTCCTATTTCGATCGGAGACCGACGTAAGCAGCTTCTAGCTCAGTGTGACAGAAAACGAGGTACAACGAGAAAGAAAGAGATCAGAAGAAATAACCCTCTAAAAAGGCCGTTTTATTTTTTATGCACGTATAATATTGAAAATCTGTGTGCCGTGTCGACGCCATGCACGTAGTTCTGAGATTTGCAGACGATCAGAATCGGCGGACGTGGCACGTCGTTTACCTAAAATACTGAGTGAAAAAGTAATGTTTCTGAAAATTGATTTGTACGTACCTTTACTACCTATTAGGCACGTTTATTATTTGCTTCGGACTTAGTTACACTTAAAGCGTTAGAGCACAAACAACACGATCCTGATCCTTGGACTGTGTAGTAGCGATCATTTTCGATTGCGATCGAAAGTCCGAGCCGGATCGAGGCTCGATCGCGATCGAAAGTGGCCATGTGACAGGGGCATAACTTTGGCTAGCTGCAACTCAAGCGTTTTATAAATGAGAGCTCCCGTTTCAACTTTTCAAACTCTTCACAGGAGAGCAACAGCAGCTTAGTAATGAAATATGTATGAATTATTGAAACTCCAGAACTATAATTTATAAATCCAAACGATTAGTTTAATATGAGACTGTATCTATCGTGTTATTTTAGTTCTTTCAAACATCTGCAGATGTCTTGAGGAGTAAATAAAAAATCAGCTTTATTTCATTGCCATTATTTTTTCATTCCCGCAGTACATACAAATGTTTCTCCCCTATTTCAGTTGGTCAAGGCAATCGACCAAGATGGGAAGCCTGCACAGGACTACAGGGGGTTTGCAGAGGGCATCAACCTTTTTGACAGTGGCAATGTTGGGAAAGCTTTGTGTCAATCCAAGGATGGCATCTGCAGCATAAAGCTGTGTTCCAAGCTGCAGTGTTGGGTAGGGATAGTCCTTGGTTGGACGCCCATCAACAAAGTGAATAGAACATACCTCAAAGAAAAGGGTGATTCATGTAATATTTACAATGGTTTGCTTTTATTTGAACGTAAGAATAAAGGAGTCCACATAAATCAAAAGCACGCACATGGGTAACGCATGCAGTTCTTATTGCAAACTGCCACAAATGTGACAAAAAAAGGCAATAGCAATGTGCTGCCAATGTCTTTTCCATAATCACAAATAATGTCGTAATTTCATAGTGTCAAATAATGCCACAATTTCGCGATGTCAAAAGAGGCTATGAAAATTAAAGTAAATAATATATATATTAAGCATGGGGTTTGGGGGAACCCTGAAAGACACAAGGCAGAAGGAAACAGCTGATTTGTAGTTACCACTACTTTAATACGCAGCTAATCAAATAATGTCAAACTGGTGAGTTTGAAATTATTTACTTTTATTTTCATGGTTTCTCTTGACATTTACGATAAACGATACGATAAACACGCAACCAACGCTTCTGGCGTTGTTTAAAACAATTTTGTGCTACAGCGTCAACACAGCTAGCTTTCGCGCACCTGTTGCTGGCCACAAACAACGCCACGTCTATGTTCTGATCCCACCGTGCATCCGATACAGCAGCGAAACCAACATATGTAAAATCAGACGCGCAGGCAGGAATTCGTCAAGCTTAACGATTTAAAAATGCGATTCATATAGCACTTTTCCAATCTTTTCTGCAGGAGTTCTCACCGCGACAACTAGTACGCCTTAATTGGCACCGATCCAAGCGCATATACGCACGTGGCGTGTAATTTCGCTTAAGGATAAACATCACTGATAGCAGGTGACTGTTCCAATACGATATCGCTAATGCTTGTGTTCTGCCACGGAAACACCGCACGGTGACCTTAATGTACAGCAAGCGCAAGATGGGAAGTTTATACACTATTCCCCAAGCCGAGCGCGTTCGCTTATTCGGTACTATATGATCTGCCACTTGCCGATGTGCCTTAATTGAAGTTCTTTCTCTGTAGGTTCGCTATCCAGCATTGTCGGGTGAGCTTCTTTTTCTCTCCTTGAGGAAATCGGCGCATGGAAAACGGCCTCGGGCACGGGCAGTCTTGATGCAGCTGTGGCGCGTGTATTTCACACACCGACGTGTTCCACAGCTTAATGTCGCCATCACAGTTTTTGCATCCGACCACAGCACACGTTTTCCCTCTTAATCTCCACATGAAGCAGAACATTGTTCGACGTTTGACAAACTGCGCTTGTTAAACGCCGCTGGCTACGCTTTCGCGACTAAGCAATGGTAGTTTCGTTTGCGCGCCCAAGGCCAGAGATGTCCAACACGCGCGGCGCTCCGGTGGCGCCATCTGATTTCTGTTGCACAAACCGGCTGCTTAAACTTTAGAAGACAGCGGCATTTGCCCCTCAAAGGCGGATGCACACGAGCTGGCACCAATAGGCGCGCACTTCAGGTGACGTCATGAGCCGGACGGCTGGTGTCCCCGCCGACGGAGAACATGCCTAACATGGCCGCCCTCGCTTCGAACTGGGCCGAGTCGCGTCAGCTCTGTGCGCCTCCCTTCGTCGGAGTGAATTCGAATTGTTTGTGGTGGTCTGTCATGCCGGAAATATTATTGTGAGCTTATGATGCACAATTTGTGCCGCGTGCGTAAATTTGTTCTGAGCCGTGAGCCGGCGAAGAAAGATTGCAGCGAACATCGGTGACGCTGCGCTTCGTGTGGAAACAGGATCCCGCGGCGACATACCGCTGCAAACAAACATCGTACGTGTTTGTTCCGTGGTATTTTGTTTTGCTCCTAAGTGAAGTTACGACGAGGAGAGTTCGCCAAAGTCTGGTACCTACTGTGAGCGGCGGGTGTGTTTGTGAACTGTGCCCCTGCGTTTCTCGTCCGACGTGGTGAAGTGATGGAGCAAAACCATTATCAGGATAAATGAGAAAAGCGTGCGCGGATGAAACCAACCTGCGAATTTCTCAACAGAAAAGATTTGTGAAAGCAACCTCCAACGCAAAGATTCGTTGCTGCCAGCTCAGCGTGAAAACGACCTATCGTTGGCAGCAGTGTGATAAGATAGCCGAGCGTCTAGCAGCGTCGTTCGAGTGCTGTGTAGCGCCGTCGATTGATTGCTTTCCACCAATGATAACAATCAGTGACTAACACGCGCTGCTTGAGCGAATGTCATTGGATTGTTAACGGTCAGGCGTTTGGAAGCAGTGTTTGTTTCCTTAATGTCAGCCTGAATGCTAATATAAAATTATGACTGATACACTGCCCAGGTGAAAATTTCCAACTGGGAATGCAACTGGTTCCAGTTAAACTGGTTTATGGAACAATTCCCAGTTGGTCCCCATTGCAACTGGTCCCAGTTGGTACCCGTTGCAACTGGTCCCAGTTGGACCCCATTGCAACTGGTCCCAGTTGGTCCCCATTGCAACTGGCCCATGCAGAAGCCTATCAAAAGTCTATTCTGCTGATGGATTTCATACAACTAAGACAGTTCAGCTATTATTGCTTAATTCCCTAGCAAAAATTCCAATACAAACACTAATAGCCTATTAGGTTATTGACACTACTACAGTCTGTTAGTGAAAGAAAATGTTGCAATGTACCAATACATAACGAAAAACGGGTAAAATTGCTAAAAGCATTTATTAGCACAGCATGTACTTTTACAGATTCATCTTTCGAGATCTTCATCAGGTCAGCAATCTTGATTGCGAGCTTTTCGTTGACTTCGACCAAAGGACGTCCTTTTGAGGAAGTGGTTAAAAAACCTGGGCACAAAAATACACACATATAGAAGAATTAGAATACAGAATTACCAAACTAATTTTAGGACAGTGATATATGCTAGCTCAGAATGTTTATCATAATAAAAAATGACGCCACGTGACACGATAGGACAATTATAAAGCACACGAAATCAACATAAGATATGTGTTCCATCGAAACAGAAGGCAACTTTGACCAGTTGTATCAGTAGCAACTGGAACCAACTTAAACATTGACCAGTTGTACTGGTAGCAGCTGGTTTCAGTTTGGATCCTAATGAAATGGTGACAGAAGTTTAACTGAAAGCAAGTAACATGCAGTGCTTGCTAAGACAGCAGCAGCTAGTCCTACTTATACTGAGCAATAATGTTTGGCAGTTTGAGCAACCCTAGCAAAAATTCTAATAGAAGTTTGTAATAATTAGTCTAATACAGTTTTGTATTAGTCGTAATTTCTATTAGTCGTACTGATTTACCTGTAAGACCAATGGCCCTGTGTATTGTACTTATTAGTCTTTTACAATCAGTGTTGCATGTCTACTAGTTTCTCTATTAGACTAATAGGTCCTATTGGCCTTATGCTGATTGTTGCTGGTCTGATACATGTATTGCTGGATTCCGCAGCTTTTGTTTGCTGGTGAAAGTTAATTGATAAAAAATTAGACTAGCGGACCGCTTGCTTGCATGGAGAGGTGTTTCTAATTAATCACTGAATAATTAAAAATTCTGCTGTACAATTGTGCAGCAGATTGCGTTCGTACGTTTGCATTAGTTTCAGCGCACTAAGCTAGAAATGGCCATCTCAGTGACATACACAAAAGTGACGTGCGCCTACATGGTCTTGCCAATTTTGCTTCACTGAGCCTCGTCGCGATGAGTCGTTGAGTTGAGTCAATAATGTTTACAGTACAGCGAATACTTCCCCACACACACACAAAAAAAAGGAAAAACCGAACAACCAGTCGTAATCTGCACGGCAGATCGCGGAGCCCGGTCAGCTTACGAACGACGGTGCAATAGCAGCAACCATATTTGTTGACGGCTGAAGTTTCGTCAGTGTCGTATTTTCTGTTGAAGTGCGCATAAGGTAAATGTTAAACTTTTAATCTAAATTGCTAACTTGATACCGCATATAAAAGGCCGTAATATTTATTAACATCAAATAGGAGTAGCGTAGGGCAGAGAACACGGCGGGCAGGAAAGACATAAAACTGTGACCGTAGTTGCGCACAGCACGTGTGCAATGGCGGCTGCCATGTCAAGGCGAGGCTAGCCACCGTAGCGAGGCGTCACGCGAGGCGTGCGTGCGTGTTTGTGACTGAACGATGTGTTTTAACACGAAAGTGTTTTATGCCGGGGTCCACCAAGACTTCACTGACGTATTTCCGTCACGGAAATACGTCAGCTTACAATGTACACGAACATAATACAAAGAAAGAAACCAGAAGAAAAAGTTCCACAAACATGCAAAATCTGGAAATCGAACCCACGACCTCTCGGTCCGCGACGATAGATCGCCGAGCGTTTAACCCATTGCGCCACAAACGCATTTGCAGAGAGCTACACAGACGCGCCTTATATATCTAACACTCCTCCGTGTACCCGCGCTCTTGCTCGGGGCGGTGCCGCCGCCTACGAGCAGAAAAGAGAAGTACTGCATTATGACACTAACGCGCACCGACAGTGAACGCTTCGGTGGTCTCAGCACTCCGACGCCTCGATGCCAGCATTCGAAGGGACGCTGGCATCAAGAAGCACTACCAACGCCAGGTGGCGTTCACCGTACTCAGCACAGCGGAGCGTGGCCTCCGCAATTAGCTCTGAAAATGTTTCTGAAGTTGATCGCGGAGGCTGCAATTACGACGCGCTGTACGCGCTGATTTGACTCGGTGACGATTCAGTTACGTGCTTTGTCTTGCGCGTTGTATTAGTGTGTCAGTTACGTGCTTCGTCTTTCGCGTTGTGCTAGCGTGTGCAGCGTAGTGCAGCTTCCATATGCACGACGGTTGCTCATGGTCATCGACGTTGGTAGTCGTGATGGAGGAGACGTGCCACCAGGCGTCAGCGTGGGTGCATCAACGCCTAAGGGCGCTTTAGCCACAAAACACCAATAGACATTATATATCAATGTGCAATAAACATTACACTATTTAAGGAACCCGTGGTGTTAGCGCCTGCGCAATCTCATTCGTGCGGTAGTACATTTGGATAGTTTTCATCTATGGCTGCTGTTGTAACTCCAAAACAACGCAAGGCAACTCTTTTACCCCTGTCCTTCGCGGCTTTGTGGATCTATCAGCATGCATCGATGTGCAGCGTTTTCCCCGGCGCCGATTTACCATTTCGAGGTAATTATACTTCTTTTTTATGATTCTATAGTACAGTATGAAGTGTTTTCTTCTTGTTTTTTTTTTTATCCTGATGGTGGACGTAAGTACTTCTGTACAGTGGCGTTGGGCCGATTGCTGTGTGCGTTGCAGCAATGACATGCCTGTTTCCGACAACGCTGTGCAAGATTTGTTTCGATGGAACACACATCTCATGTTGATTTTGTGTGCTTTATAATTGTCCTGTCGTGTCATGTGGCGTAATTTTTTATTGATAGACATTTTGAGCTAGCATATATCACACTGTCCTAAAATTAGTTTGGTAATTGCGGAGCCATATTATTCTAATGTGGAAGCAAATATTGCCACGTTAAACGTTTAGTGGTTGAACTAGCACCCCTGTTTTTAACTGCTTCTATATGTGTATTTTTGTGCCCAGGTTTTTTTAACCACTTCCTCAAAAGGACGTCCTTTGGTTGAAGTCAACGAAAAGCTCTCAATCAAGATTGCAGGTGGCTACATCGAATGACACTTTGTAGACTACATCAAATAAACATTTGATGATGATCCAAGCTTATCTTTCTTGCACTGGAGCAAAAAAAAATGGCCCCATCGGGTCACATTTTTACTGAACCCAGCTGCAGACCACTAGCAGACCGACCAGGCCCTACTGGGGCCAACAGGCAACTGGTCCCAACTGGGACCCACTAGCAACTGGTCCCAACTGGGACCCACTGGCAACTGGTTCCAACTGGGACCCACTGGCAACTGGTCCCAACTGCAGGGACCCACTGGCAACTGGTCCCAACTGGGACCAACTGGCAACTGGTCCCCACTGGGAATTCTGCCATAAGCCACTTTAACTGGTCCCAGTTGTCTCCAGTTGCAATATTTTCACCTGGGTGTGTGTGCATGTTTTCTTGTGTGTTTGTGTATATTTGTTATTTTGCCCTTTTTTGTATTTTAGATCATAGTTTTCGCGTTTGTGTTCATGTGTGTGAATATGTGAGTTCTTCCGTGCGTGTATGTATTTATTCCTATTTTTATCCTTTTATTTTTGCATTTGATCTTGTAAGCATGCTGCAGCCACGACTTTCTTTACAATTCCATTAACTCGTCTCATTCAAAGCACCAAGTCCAGTGAATAGCAGGGCTGGCCTCTTCGATGCCATTAAAGCCATTCTCTCTTGTCTACCTTGCCTCCTCACAGTCTGTCACCTTGCTTTGTTTTCTCCTACTATTCTGACCTTGCTTCTTGTGCTGTTGCCGCAACATGATTAGCCAACTTACAAAGAAAGTTCTATCAGCTGTGACAACAGAAACATTGACAGATACAAAATGTTAAAAGCATCACGTGGCTTGCACAGTTACTTCGTCTCTTACCCCTATTAATGTGTTTATGCATCAGTGCATACGGTAGCTTGCCAGAAGTGCACATGAAAAGGTGCCATATTGTGAAACAGCACCTTGCTATGTTGTTGCATTCAGTCTTAATAAACAGATGGTTTTGCTGCCCGTCACATGTGGTCGTACACATATATAACATTGTGCAGTGGGGTATCATTTCCTGTCTTGACGCTTTCATCATTACAAATGCAGTTTTCTAGTGAATGGAGTCCAGCAAAGCAGTGCTGTGAGAGCTTTTGCAACTTTCACCATTTATTACTTCCCCAATATCACTGTCTGAATCTGTCCGTCACTTTGCCTACGGCTTGTAATGAACAAAGTGACTCACTAAAACACGTTCAACTTTACTGAGCATTTTTCCGGTACGTAAATATGACAAAAAAATGCTAGCAAAGTTAATCACGTTAATAATTGTGCTTGCATTCGCATTACTTGCTCGAGTCAGATTAATAAATTGAAAATTGGCTATGACAATACTTCAATTTTCAGTGCAGACTGCTAACGGAGCCATAAAGCGTGCTCCGACTTCTGCTATTTCACTATGGGGCGCGTCAAACTCGACAGTGGCTGCCTGAATGAGCATTTTGGGGCTCACTAAGCTAATGATGTCTTATATTTGTTCTCTTAATTGCATTACTTGTGTGAGCCAGATAACAAAATAAACAATGCAACCATATGAATGTGCTTTGGCATTCAATCTGCTGACTGTGGCTGTCAGTTTCGTGTTGTCAGCTGCTATTTCACCACCACTAGCTATGACATAACTGCGATTTCCAGTGCAGACTGCTAACAGAACCATAAAGCGTGCTCTGACTTCTGCTATTTCACTATGGGGCGCGTCAAACTCGACGGTGGCTGCCTGAATGAGCATTTTGGGCCTCACTAAGCTAATGATGTCTTATATTTGTTCTCTTATTTGCATTACTTGTGTGAGCCAGATAACAAAATAAACAATGCAACCACATGAATGTGCTTTGGCATTCAAGCTGCTGACAGTGACTGTCAGTTTCGTGTTGCCTGCTGCTATTTCACCACCACTCGCTATGACATGACTGCGATTTCCAGTGCAGACTGCTAACAGAACCATAAAACGTGCTCTGACTGATGCTATTTCACTATGGGATGCATCAAACTCGACGGTGGCTGCCTGAATGAGAATTTTGGGCCTCACTAAGCTAATGATGTTTTATGTTCCTTCTCTTATTCGCATTACTTGTGTGAGCCAGATAACAAAATAAACAATGCAACCAAATGAATGTGCTTTGGCGTGTAAGCTGCTAACAGTGGCTGTCAGTTCCGTGTTGTCTGCTGCTATTTCACCACCACTCGCTATGACATGACTGCGATTTCCAGTGCAGACTGCTAACAGAACCATAAAGCGTGCTCTGACTGCTGCTATTTCACTATGGGGCGCGTCAAACTCTACTGTGGCTGCCTGAATGAGCATTTTAGGCCTCACTAAGCTAATGATGTTTTATATTCCTTCTCTTATTCGCATTACTTGTGTGAGCCAGATAACAAAATAAACAATGCAACCAAATGAATGTGCTTTGGCGTGCAAGCTGCTAACAGTGGCTGTCAGTTCCGTGTTGTCTACTGTTATTTCACCAGCACTGCTATGACATGACTGATTTCCAGTGCAGACTGCTAACAGAACCATAAAGCGTGCTCTGACTTCTGCTATTTCACTATGGGGCGCGTCAAACTCGACGGTGGCTGCCCGAATGAGTTAACAATAGTGTTTCAATTCAGATATGCCAGCATTTAAATGTATTTCTATGCCACTTCTCAAATCGAGCACAATGTGTGCAGGACGTTGCTTATCAGAATTGAGCTTCTATTATAAGGAATATGCCATAAATGGAACTGCTTATTTATTTGAGAGGTCACGGAATGGATGGTTGGTTGTTGCAAACCCACCAGCAAAATTTTGGTAGCCATAATAAGGGCTGTTCTTTTGTTAATAAGAAGCCTTTATGCTTCGTCGAGTGGCTCAATGCCAGACAGCTCGCAGTTGGAGTCGCTTTCTTCAGTGTCATCTTCACCCAGCTGGATGATGATGGGTTGAATGTGCTCACTCCCAGGCATGTCAAGTCTGAACTTTGCCTCCAAGTCCAGCACATGCTGAATGCTCTTCCTCCAGTCTTCCGCCGTTACATGCTTGATTTTCTCGCTCAAGGTGACTTTGGCCCACACAAGCTCAATGGGATTCAATTCGCAGTGGTACGGCGGGAGCCTGAGTACAATGCAACCGGCCCTTACAGCTGTGTTGTCTACGATGTAGCTCAGAAAGCGTGACTTCACAGATGCCACCAGCTCAAGCAGCTGCTTCTTAATCATCCTTTCATCGTAGGTGATGTTCTTGCTTGTGAGCCACTCCTGTATCTTTTCCTTCTTCCAGGCCGTCGTCGGCAATTTCTCTTCTCGCCGGCTATGGTAAGGTGCATTGTCTAAAACAATGACGCTCCCAGCTGGCAACTTCTTCAGAACGTCCTTGAACCAGCCCTCAAAGCGATTGCCGTCCATTTCTTCGTGGTAGTCGCCTGTCTTTTGGCCTCTGAATACATACAAGCAGCCGTCGACGAAACCATCCTCGCTCTCGATGTGCGTCACGATCAGGCGCTGACCTTTCCCAGAAGGTTGTTTTAGACCCGTCGTCAGGCCATTTGCTCGAGCGAACAGGCGTCTGCGCTTCTGCACCACGGTGTCTGTCCACACGATCGACCGAGTGTGTCCCGCCGTCACCCATGTCTCGTCCAGGTAGAAGATCTTTCGGCCTTCCGCCCGGTAGCGCTCCACGTCACGGAGGTATCGATTCCGCCAATCGGTGATGTCATCCCGGTCGATAAGCAGCGAGTTGCGGCTTCTCTTTTCGTGCTTGAAGCCGATCTCGGCAAGCAGACGACGCACGGTACACCGCCTTAGTGATGGGAGTTCCATACGCCTCGAAAAAATATATTAAAATATAAAAAATATATTAATTAAAAATAAGCCCAACACATTAAAAAATAAGGTTGTGCAAACACACAAAAAAAGTTGTCGCAGTTTCACCTGAAAGGCGAAGCATCAATTGCGATAGCAAAATTGTAGAGAGCTATACGGAGTAATGATATTAGCTTTATCAGCTGTATAAACTTGGACATGCAGCAGCACCGGCAACACGCAGAACTGTTGTCGACGCCGTCGGCGTTTTGCCCGCGTTCGCTCAAAATGCGTGCGGCGTTGGTGACTGTTGCCGGAGCCTCTGATATAAATAGGCACTTGGTGCCGCAGCTAAACGTCGCCTCCCTTCATTCCTCCTCCCTCCCCTCCCCCACGGCCTCTCGCGCGTCGGAAGAAGGCGCGTTTGCTCTACATATACGGTGATTGTAAATGAGGAAAGAGACGCCTACTTCTGCAGCCCTTAAGGGAGCACGGCGCAGAACGCGCGTTTGTTCTCCGCCGTGCGTTCACTCCCCGTGAAAGCGCGCGCCCCTCGCGCCCTTTCACTCGCACATACAGCGTTCGGCGCGCTGAGCCGTGCTCCCTCAAGGGCTGCAGAAGATAGCGCCAACCTTTCCCTTTCCCTCAAGAACCACTTATCATCATCATCGGCGACGATTTCATCTCCATTGACGTCATACGGAACCTCACGGCGACGCCGACGGCAGAAATCTGCTTTTGAGTGTCCATATAATTGCTATCGCAATAAAAGTATATATGAATTTTATGCTATTAAGCCAGCGACTGCTACGCCCGGTGCCGTCGATCTTGCTCAGTAGCAGACGACGCACAGCGTTGTAGAAGGTACGGAGTTATTTTTCTCTCGCGATCCGGCATGTGCGGTAGCATTTCCATCATGATAGTTTTACCAAACCACTCGTCAAGATACACAAATCTTAATTATAGCGACAAATACGCGTTTTAGAAGCAGTCGCAATTTTTTGAGCGGGACTATTTCTTTAGTCGCGGAGGAATTGGCTGCTGCGCTTCGGTCAACTGGGCGGGGCCTCCTCCTGTCTTCTAAAATTGTACCCGAACGTGTAAAAGTCCACGTTGAAGCTTTCAGGCCGGGCGCGCGCCGCCACCGCCGCCGGCGACTACGGCTGCGCAGAGGACTTTCAACATGGCTCTGAGGCGGAAAAAAAGAAAATATAAAGAAGTGAAAAGCGCGCGCTATCATCGTCCAATCGGAGATACGGGAGAGAGAGAAGCGGCGTTTATCAAAGGATGGCGGTACTTTTTTATTTTCAACTTTTTCAACGCGCTGGCAGCGCCACTCTTAGGTTACTGCGCAAGTCTCTGCGCTTCACTTCACTAACCTGACACTAGGTGACACTATAGGGCCGTTTATAGTAAAACCCCTTGATGTTAGAAAGTAGCGACACTCTCCTCCGCGCGCGCGCGCTTTCCTCCTCAATTCTCCTAGGATTTTTCCCCTCCCCGGGCCGACGCGGGCTGAACCCTCCAGTGGCTCGCTGCAGCCGCATTAGAACCAATGCGCGCGCTTGTTTATTCGGCCCTTTGAAGCGTTGTATGGTAATTTATCCCTTGTGAAACTGTCATGACGAAAGTACGTTTCCGATAGAACGTCATGACATTTTTTTTTGAGGACGCTTCGATACATACAAGCGGAAGCGCTCCTAAAAAATGAGTACCAAGCAGAGGCTGAGCTGTTTGCCTCTACGTCGGGCTTCAATTTTTTCTTTCCATGGGCTTCCGATACGTTTGTCTCAAACTGGTCGTTCGTAAAATGGAGCTGAAACATGACAGTGATCTCTAGTATACGCATGGTAAGAAGCAAATTCCTTCCATTTGAATTTGTTTGCACTCTTGCACGGCACAAGCCTGTACATTTGTATTATACATGTAACTAAAAGGAAACACCACTTATGTACCTATATATTGCTGTTCATGCCTTCGCAACATAAAGATTACGTAAAGAAAAAAATGCTCGCAGTATTGAAACTTTGTAAAGATACAATAAGCACGCAATCAGAGTAAAAGAGTTCCTTGGCTTCACAAGTATCAGGCGCAGGGATCACACGCACACATACATACACGCGCGCACACACATACATGCACATACATACACACACGCACGCACATAGACACACACGCACGCACACAACTACAAGATAGGAGTTACAGGCATTAACTCACAAATTACATACATTTGAAAACTAACGCAGGCGCGAAAACACAAAAAGCTTTGTCGCGGCTCGAAGAGTCAACGAAAATTTCAGCCGACTCACTTTAAAAAAAAGTTGTCGCAGTTTCACCTGAAAGGCGAAGCATCAATTGCGATAGCAAATTTGTAGAGAGCTATACGGAGTAATGATAGTAGCTTTATCAGCTGTATAAACTTGGACATGCAGCAGCACCGGCAACACACAGAACTGTTGTCGACGCCGTCGGCGTTTTGCCCGCGTTCGCTCAAAATGCGTGCGGCGTTGGTGACTGTTGCCGGAGCCTCTGATATAGACGGGTGAACATGGCCGCCGGGCTGAGCGGTCGCACGTCACCTCGGCTCCGCTACATTTTCCCGTTCTGACCAGTCCACCTCGCTATCGCCCCAGGCACTGTGCCGAAGATTCGAGCCCTTATCAGCGGGACCCTGAGGACCCCACTCTCAACCGGTAGGACCATCCCACCTTCTCCTATCGGTTCGAGAAGAACGAAGCGGGCGCTGACCCGCTAAGACTCGCAAGTAGGCCTAGCTCGCACTCGGCGAGCGATGACCTGCTAGCCTCCTTAGCCCCATGGATACACCACCTACGACGTCGGGTCTGCAAGCCGGACAATCTCCGGCCATGCAGCCCCTTCAAGCCCCCCCGACGCCCCAGCTCGTGGACCTACAGGAGATGGAGGAACTTACCTCGGCCAGTGACGACGACCGAGCGTCCTCCCCGCTGCTCCCGCAGGCTGCCCAACAACAAGGGACACAGTCCGACACAAACTGGGAACTGGCGCTCTCCCGGCGCCAGAAGCAAAAACAAAAGCGCCAGGACCGAGCACGAGAACTGGAAGGCCAGGCTACCGGGCCGGCCGGAATTCAGTCCCCGCCAGGCTCTGCCAGCAACGCCCAGGTAAACAACTCGCCTCCTACCACGCAAACGGCAGCGACGCCCGACGCGTCCGCAGCGAACGCCAAGAGCTCGCCCGGAGAGACGCGCCGGCCGCGTCGCCGGCTACCGCCGCTACCTCGGAACGACTTCAAGATTATTCTGCGCCCCAAAAAGGGCCTAAATATCAAGACACTCACAACTCACCAGGTGTCTCGGGCTGTGGTGGCAGTCTGCAACTACCACCCCAAGTGCACCGGCAACGACTTTATTGTGCGGATCCGTACAGGGTTGAACATTATTATCGCAAGCACTCCACACATCGAAACAGCTGAGCTCCTTCGTCGAGTGTCCACGCTCGCCTTCGGCGGGAGCAATCATGACTTCAACACCTACGTGGCGGCCCCTGACAACACTCTACGGGGCGTTATACATGGTTTGGACCCTGGAACTTCTCCAGATGAACTAAAAGCTAACCTGCGAGTGCGGACGCAGGGCGTTACTATCCATAGCGCCCGCATGCTTGGGACATCGAAGACGGCCGTTATAACTTTCGAAGGCTCCCTTGTTCCCCGCTACGTTCTCTACTACGGCGGGGAGGTAGCGTGCCACCCGTACCGTCCAACCCGACAAGTGTGCCAGGTGTGCTACCAGCCTGGTCATAGCTCGGACGTTTGCCCCACTCCGGACGCTGCCGTGTGCCGCCAGTGTGGCATTTTGAACCCCACTGAGAACCACCCCTGCACTCCTCAGTGCAAGTTCTGTGGGGAGGGACACCTCTCAGGGGCCAAGGAGTGTCCTCAACGTCTCAAAACTCTTCGCCGTAGCAGAACCCCTCAACGCCAGCCGCCAAGCGCGCGCCGCCGGTGGTTCAGTAACGATGACGACTCCTCAAAGACCCCTTCCCGGTCCCGCTCCCGATCACAGTCCTTTCCGCCGCTCCCACCAGCCGGCCTGGACCAGCTTCAACCCTCCCAGCCCGAGCAACGCAGCTCCCGCGCCCAGCCGGAACGCCACGCCACCCAGGACCAACGCACCGGCCTGCAAAAGAAAGGCTCCGCTGCACCAGCCGGCCGACCTGCCGCCCCGCCGCCCGACAGGGCCGCCAAGGTAAGCTGGTCGACTGTGGCAAAGACCCCCGTCGCTCCGCGCTCAAACCCCCCACCCACACTTCAATATGAAGCACTGGCCCAAGAGAACCAGCAGCTTAAGAAAGAACTCTCACAACTTAAAGCCGAACACGCCCGTGAAATGGCTGAACTACGCGCCGTTATCACCCAAGCCGCCACCCCCCCACTCCACCCCACACACCAGGCCCCTCCCTGCGCGGATCCTCCTGCATCCCCCCAGGAACCCCCCATTACATATACCGTACTATACGAAATGTTGCGAGAACTCACGAAACAACTCACGCAACAACAACAGAACCAACACCACCAACTTACGCAGAGCTTCTCTGCCCAACTCTCCCAACTGGGCACACGCATCGCGGATGTCGAAACACACCTTGAAGCCCGCTTTGCGGAAATAGGCGGCTCCCTCCGCAAGAAACGAACGCCCACTCCTACCTCCAACCCCCCGATTCAGCTCAACCCGGTCACCCCCGCGCAGACAGCTACCGGCCCCGGAGTTATCCTCAAGGCCCCGCAACTCACCCTACCCCCCACCTCTCGGAACTAACATAGGCAGCACCACCGCATCTCAGCAAAAACGTTTAGAAATCTGGCAATGGAACTGCCGAGGCTACCGTCGTAAGCGGAGCCTCCTTCAACAATACATAAACACCCAGCTTGAACCGCCAGACGTCATCGCCCTACAGGAGCCAGGTGTCTCGCCAACCCTGTCAGGTTACGAGGCCTATGACAGCCCGACCGAGGGCAAAGCGGCCATTCTCGTCAGTAAGGCGCTCACTGTCATTGCCCATGACGTCATCCCAGACACTCATATTGAGCATGTCATTGTAGAGATCGTGCTCCGGCGCCGGAAAAACACCAGCAAGCACTGCCTTTTCATCCTCAATGCCTATAGTCCCCCCCGGCAACGCCGCACAGACTTTTATACCCTCATCCGAGGTGCTTGTACACTGGCCAAGGGTAAGGATCTGATCCTACTCGGGGATTTCAATGCCCAAGACACAAGCTGGGGCTACAGGAATTCTGACCACAAAGGCAAGCAAATTGCCGCTGCCGTCGACACTTACCGGCTCGAGCTCCTGACCGATCCTACCACACCCACCCGCATCGGAAACAGTGTTTGTCGTGATACCTGCCCTGACCTTACCTTCATCAGAGGCAGCTCCACGTACACTTGGGAAAATCTCATGGAAACCCTGGCTAGTGACCACTGTATCATTCGCACTCAACTCACTGAGGATGCTCCGCGGCGTCCCATCGGGAAAGCCAAAATCACGGATTGGGATGCATTCCGATGCGATAGCGAGCAAACCCTCGACGCTAACACCAGCCTTACGGACTGGTGCGAACAGCTTCGCCGCACCCAAGATAGCCATACAAAACACATCACCCGCACCACCCAGACCCCTGAGGTAGACGGCCACCTGCTCCACCTATGGGACGCACGTCGTAGTCTACTCCGCCGCTGGAAGACTCAAAAACATAATCGAAAACTTAAGCTCAAAATTGTCTTGCTCACCACCCAAGCAGAGGAATACGCCGCCAGCCTAGCCCAACTCAACTGGGCGCAATTCACGGACACCCTTAAGGGCTCTTTGGGGACGGCGCGCACGTGGCGCATTTTGCGGGCTCTCATCGACCCCACCCGCAGCAAAACTGAAACCAACAAGGCTGTCCATCGCCTCATTCACACATTTGACGGTACTGATGACGACCTTCTCGACCAGCTCCGGAGAAAATGCTTTGGCGATCACAATCCACCCCCTGCCAACACTGTCTATCAAGGCTCCCCAAACGCCCTCCTGGACCGCCCCATAACGATCGAGGAAGTGTATGTGGCCGTCCGCGCAAGCACACGCAACACTGCTGCCGGGGCTGACCGCATTACATATTCGCTTATCCGTAACCTCAATGACACTGCCCTGCAAGATCTCACGGCGTTCTTGAACACCCACTGGCAGAACGGCACCATCCCCCCGGAGTGGAAGCATGCCGAAGTGATCCTTATCCCGAAACCAGGCAAGAAGTTGCAAATCGAGAACCCGCGTCCAATCTCCCTTACTTCATGTCTGGGCAAGCTTTTCGAACGCGTGATCACCTTCCGCCTTCAGACCTACCTCGAAGATGGCAACCTGCTCCCACACACGATGTTCGGGTTCCGTGCGCATCTGTCCACTCAAGATGTCCTCCTCCAACTAAAAGAGGAAGTCATTGAACCCGTACCCCAACCCGCCGTGGTTGCTCAGTGGCTATGGTGTTGGGCTGCTGAGCACGAGGTCGCGGGATCGAATCCCGGCCACGGCGGCCGCATTTCGATGGGGGCGAAATGCGAAAACACCCGTGTACTTAGATTTAGGTGCACGTTAAAGAACCCCAGGTGGTCTAAATTTCCGGAGCCCTCCACTACGGCGTGCCTCATAATCAGAACTGGTTTTGGCACGTAAAACCCCATAATTTAATTTTTTTTAACCCGTACCCCGCTATGGTGAAAACGTCATCATGGCGCTTGATATCAAGGGAGCATTTGACAACGTTAGCCACCCAGCCATTCTCGAAGGCCTTGCAGCCCTGAACTGCGGCCACCGTGTCTTCAACTACGTCAAAGCATTCCTGACCGATCGCACTGCCACTGTCGGGATGGGGACGATCCGATCAGACACCCTCGTAGTCCCTAATAAGGGTACGCCGCAGGGTTCGGTCATCTCCCCCCTCCTTTTCAACGTGGCCATGGTGGGCCTGGCACATCAACTCCAACACATCGAGGGCGTTCGCCATGCCATGTATGCGGACGATATTACGGTCTGGGCTACCCAGGGCTCCCTCGGCGAAAAAGAATACAACCTCCAGCAAGCCGCCACTTGTGTCGAGCAATATGCGCATGCCCGCGGGCTGGCCTGCTCCACCGAAAAATCCGAGCTGCTCCGAGTTCGCCACTCCACAACCCAGCCCCGCCAGACTGCCCAGGAAAATCCCATCCGGGTCCTCCTCGCTGGCAAAGTCGTCCCCGAACGCTCCATCATCAGAGTGCTAGGTGCGTGGCTGCAATCCAACCGTCGCGCCACACATACCCTCACACTCTTGCGCAACACAACGCTACAAGTGGCCCGCATGATTGCCCGTGTCACCACCCGCCGCCATGGAATGCGGGAAGAAGATACTCTCAAGCTCGTTCGAAGTCTGATAGTGAGTCGAATCGTCTACGGCCTCCCCTACCATCACCTAAATCAGCAAGAACGCGACCAAATTGACGCCATTATGCGTCGGGCCTATCGGGTGGCCTTAAAGCTCCCCCCTGGTGCCCCAACAAGCAAACTCCTTGCCATGGGGGTACATAACACCTTCACGGAGCTATGTGAAGCACAAATGGCCACTCAGCTCCAACGTTTAACGCTCACACCCACAGGCCGCGCCCTCCTGCAGCTCCTCGGGCACACTGGTACCCTTCGGGAGGCAGCCAGACTCCACCTAGTCCCAGATCATGTCCGCTCAACACTCACCGTTGCGCCTATCCCCCGCAACATGGACCCCCTACTGCACCAGGGTCGACGGGAAGCACGAGTTGAGGCCTTAACCCTCAGGTACCGTGAGAACAACACCACTTGCTACACCGACGCAGCACTGCATCACACCACCCGCACTCGAGCAGTAGCGGTCGTCCTCGACCACCACCACAGGGAGCTAGCCAGTGCCTCCCTCCACTGCCAGAACATCACGGAGGCTGAAGAAGTTGCCATCGCACTTGCCATCGCTCAGGGCAACAAGCTAGGACGGTCGTTTCACGTTCTCACGGACTCCCAGGCCGCCTGCCGCAATTACCTGAAAGGACGCATTTCTCAACCTGCGCTCAATATCCTCCTAAGGGCACATGACGCTGGCGAACAGCTGCACATTCGAACACCTCCGATCAGGCATAAGATCATATGGACACCTGGCGACGCGGGGCTGGAGGGAAACCAGGCGGCGGACAGGGTTGCTCGAGGGTATACAAGCCGAGCACCCGATCACCCTGCCCCTGAGGCACCCGTTCCAGTACCGTGTGACTATTCGTCCATTCTAAATTATTATAAGGGTACCCGAAGAAAATACTCTCCCCCCCATCGCTCACTCACCAAAGAGGAGGCTACCAGCTGGAGACTTATCCAGGCAGGTACCTACCCCAACCTCCACCTCCTCAGCAAAATCCACCCCACGGCATACCCTTCACGCTGCCCGTGGTGTTCCGAGAAAGCCACTCTATTCCACATTACATGGGCGTGTCGTGAAATTACTGCCTTACCCCCCATCCAACACCCGAGCGCGGAGCGGTGGGAGTCGCTGTTGGCCAGCGAGGCCTTGGACGATCAGCTTAGCCTGATTGACAGGGCACGCAGGGCGGCGACGGCGAGCGGAGCCCTGGACTGAGGGCCCCCCACCGCGAGACCAAGAGCCTCCGATCTTCGAAGACTCACCGCGATACTTACCATCGCTCAATAAAAGTTTCTATCCATCCATCCATCCATCCATCCATCCATCCTCTGATATAAATAGGCACTTGGTGACGCATCTAAACGTCGCCTCCCTTCATTCCTCCTCCCTCCCCTCCCCCACGGCCTCTCGCGCGTCGGAAGAAGGCGCGTTTGCTCTACATATATGGTGATTGTAAAGGAGGAAAGAGACGCGTACTTCTGCAGCCCTTAAGCGAGCACGGCGCAGAACGCGCGTTTGTTCTCCGCCGTGCGTTCACTCCCCGTGAAAGCGCGCGCCCCTCGCGCCCTTTCACTCGCACATACAGCGTTCGGCGCGCGGCGATGACTGATGATGACGATTTCATCTCCATTGACGTCATACGGAACCTCACGGCGACGGCGACGAGGACGGCGACGCCGACGGCAGAAATCTTCTTTTGAGTGTCCATATAATTGCTATCGCAATAAAAAAAAACTACATGCACAGTTATCGGTGCTTTGTATTGAACTGAACGAAGAGTCCGGCTATGCGAAGAGCATTAAAACCTCCATACAACTACATCCACAAATGTGAGTTAAGCTGTAACACTCACCTCGCAAAGAACGGCGTGCTTAGAAGGGGCGAAATCCCTTCTCCCGATGTTATGGAGCCACTGCTTCCGACGCACGACATTCCGTTCACCTCGGGGGATATAAAATAAGGCTTGCCCCTTTATCTGACCTGCTGCTGCATTGAAACGCGCAGCAGCAATGCACTTTCACTGAGAACGAAGCTCAGATTCCCACGAAAGGATGGAAAAACTTGGGAAACACACGTTCGGAGCGGCAGGGCGACCACCACTTGGACTGCTCCTGGCGAGCGGGAATAAATAAAGGCGCGCGAAAGCATGTTCGCGCCGTTTTCGTGACGTCAGGGTCACCTGACGGGGTAGTATCGCGCGCCGCAGCCATTCAGCGTGGCGGATGCGCTACCTCCGCGAAAGAGGGGGAGAAAAAGAGGAGGTTGACCGCGCCGGCGAGGGTGTTGCGGCGTAGATCAAAGCGTGTCGCTACTCTCTAACATCAAGGGGTTTTAGTTTATAGTAAAATCCCTATATAAGAAAAGTACCGCCATCTACTCTTTCCTCCGCCGCCTCCTCTCCTAAAGCGCTTGCTTTTTTCTTTACTTTTTGGTTGCGAAAGCCACGTCGACGGTGGCGCACCTAGAAAGTCCACGTTGAAGCTTTCAGGCCGGGCGTGCGCCGCCACCGCCGCCGGCGACTACGGCTGCGCAGAGGACTTTCAACATGGCTCTGAGGCGGAAAAAAAGAAAATATAAAGAAGTCGCGCGCTATCATCGTCCAATCGGAGATACAGGAGAGAGAGAAGCGGCGTTTATCAAAGGATGGCGGTACTTTTCTTATATAGGGGCTTTATAGTCCGACGTGTGACCTAGAATATGGGAGAGTGTCCAGAGCGCCGGTACGGCAACGGCGGCGGCGGAGTGTTTCAAGCAATCATGACAGCAGCGGCGGCGCTGCACTCGACACTCCCCGGGCGCTGTTGGTGCCGCGGGTTTCGAAGCGGGCGTTTCTGTTCGCAATCAGCGGTCGCATATTTGACATAACTAGCGTTAAGCTAATGTGCATTGTTAGTAGAGGAGACCGTAAATGTATCCTCTGATGAGCGGTTAAGTGTTAAAATACATTAGATTCGGGCACGGCCGGCACAAATATTTTTCGCTCGTCTCGGTCGCACGCGTTCTACGTGCTTTCCCGAATCGTCGGGAGTGAAAAAAGAGAATGATTTCAGCTAATGTGAAGAAGATTATGCTAGTGGTGTGGGTAAAAAAAGCTGCACCGATTTCTAGGCTTGCAGCGAAGAGCTCCTTAGGCCATATTACGGCGAAGCACTGCATCCTGCTCGTCAAATCGGTTAATACCAATATATGATGCTTTAGAAATCATTCCACATAGGAGTTAAACAAACTTATTTTAGTCGCTGATGAACTAGAACGGCGGGGACATGAAGAAAACTCAAAAGGACGACATACAACACTTGATTATATGATACAGGGTGTCCCAACTATGATGCAACAAGATTTAAATATATGCAAATGCCCCGTAGGTGTACAGAACCAAGGCAATGTTGTTTGCCGTCGCTTGTAGATACTCAGATTATTTTTTCATTCTGCCTAATTACATAATTAGTCTTAATTAATTAATGAACTTCTCAAATATTATAATTAGATGAAAAGTGTCGATGTGAAAATTGTAGAGCAACTTGAAAAACTACCGATACAGCTTTCTGTAGCTCAATACGTGCTACATAAAAGTGTTTTTCCAAGCACTTGGAACAGCCTTGCGAACTCCACGGCTACAATTTGTAAATTGCAATATGGGCCATCAGGTAATTAGTTAAAAACTTATTTAGTGAATTTTTGTTGATTAGTAGATTATGCATTTCAATTTTTTTACAAGTAATGTCCGCCTGTTCAAGTGCATCTTTGGCAATTTTGAATTTTTTGAGCTCTGCAGTCACTAAGAGCATCTGCTACCGATTGACTAAACGTTTGAGCCAACAATGAGACTTTCATGGGCTGGTTTTTCCAGGTAATATGTGCTTGTCTGCATATGTATTGCTGGTAAGTGATACATCAGCTTTGTTGTACATTTTACTTGCAGTAAAATGCATTGTATTTTAATGTTGACATACTTAGTTTGTGGGTCTGTCCTCGCATCAATTCTTTCAACTTTGACTTTGTGAACTACCACTCTTTTTTATTTCTGCATATCTATTGCTTACTTTTCTGACAAGCACAATCACCGAAGCCTTTCGATATTTGTGAGGACAGCACAGATATAAATATTATACAATTATAGCCCTGTATTGAAGGCGTTGCATACAAGGCATTGTAAGCAAAACTGCAGCTACATTCAAGGACAGCTGATCCCATTGACCAGTTTTATTAAAGGTATCAATACTACGTGTGGTATAGTTTACTTTCAGGCACCCAAGCTCAGACACCCTGCCTGGGTCAGTAGAGTAACTATGATCCTGTAAGATTGCTTCTGTGAGTGGTTCACTGGCTGCAGGGCTTCTCTGAGGAGCAGTGAGGTTAATTACATCGATGGAGTATGATTTTTTCAGAGGAGCGTACAAAGAGAATTTCGATGTGTTCCAATAGAAAGCAATTTCCGCCATCAATGTCCTTGACCTCATTGCGAACTATCAGACGCTTCAATGCTGCTGCAAACTGCTTTGCTGTTGCGTTGTCATTGCAGCCCCCAAATGATTTTATTGCAGCAAAAAAGTAACTCAAGGTGGTCCTGACTGAGCTTGGAAGTCGGAAGATATGCCAATAGGCCATTTTCTGTAACCAAGTGGTTGTATAGACGGTTGTCTAAGCACGCCACAAAGCGAATGAAGCCTGTCTTTTGGTTGGTCCCTGACATTAGTTTACCAGCTGAACTCCCTAAGCGAGCAAACTTTCTTTGACATACGCAGTGACGGGAGCCACATTTTCAGGACACAGCGGTCCTTTCTATTCTTCTTGCCTTCAATATCTTGAATTTAAAATGTCAAATGCGTTGTTGACATGTCTGATAAACTCTTCTGTTGGCAAGGAATTTGAAAATTTTGAATTTTTTTGAGCTCTGCAGTCACTAAGAGCATCTGCTGCCGATTGACTAAACGTTTGAGCCAACAATGAGACTTTCATGGGCTGGTTTTTCCAGGTAATATGTGCTTGTCTAAGTTTGTTTGCCAAATGTAGGCCATCTGTGTACTGGATTTCATGCAGCTCATCAATGTGTTTCAACAATATGAACTGTTTGTTCGTATCACAATAGCCTTTTTATCAAACAGGGTGTGCCGCAGTAACTTCATTATGTGACAGGGATCCAACATGGCAAAGAAAAGCTTTTTTTGTCACTGGATGTGAAAAAGAAGCATCCAGCTCAGTCAGGTCCATCTTGCAGTCAAGGCTGTGCAGCAATGACAAATTAGCTGCAGCGCCATCACAGGTCAAACTCACAATGTGTGCACCTTTTTCGTGAGTGAAGCTAGCAGCTTGCAGCACCAAATTGCGCCTCTACTCACCACCAAGGCCATGCACTAGAAAGTAGCCAATCGGCAGCTACCATCTGCCATTGATTGCAACAAGCATTAAAACAAATGCGTCTTTGGCAACTGGAAAACTGTCATAATTGACATCAATGCCCATGTCAACATATCCATGGAAGCTTTTCCCATCCCACATCACTTCTCTGAATGGCCATCTCATCCACAACCAGATTGCATAATGTGGAGAGCCCTGCTTTACCTTGATAGCCAATGCAGTCATTGCCTCTTAGCTGTAAGACATACATAACGTAATGGAATGCCCCCTCTGTAATGCCTCCAGGCCTTGAGGGTACTACTAATAAATGAATGAAAATGATGTTCACTCCTGTAATTTAAAGTAAAACTGTGTTATTTCATCTCAACTGTCATTTACCTGTTGTTTGAAATATGTCAACCAACATCATATCTTCTGAAAAAAAAAGAGTGATATTTAGCAACTGGAAAGCTGTCATAATTGACATCAATGCCCATGTCAACATATCCATGGAAGCTTTTCCCATCCCATATGGGGAGTGATTGAACTTTGCAACATGATGTTTGAACTTTGCACTCACAAGACGAGTTACTACGAGCAGAATATTGTCTACAAAATTATTGTTCTTGGCGACTATTGCAAAACTTGGTATGTTATGTGAAGACTAATCTTTCATGGTTTCTTCAATTAATTAGTTTTATTTCAAGTTTGATTGTTTTCAGCCACAAGAAATACATACAAAATTCAGTCAATAATAATTTTTATAGCAGGAAATGCAATTCCGCTACAATAAATAGTTTCACATCGTGGGCTTTTTAGGAGTGTACGCTAGCTGATAAAAGTACTTTAGGGAGAAATTAATTTTTAACGCTTAGTGGGAATTATGCCAAAGTTGGAAAACAAATGGCTTGAATAGTATTGCACCACTATTTCGTCGGTTATAATTCACACGAGCACGTAGTCATTAAAGATCGCAAATCTTGCAGTTCCATTTTCATAAATAAAAGAAACGTTCATTATGCTTACCTATGGAAGGACAGACCATCGCGCCGATTTTCTGTTCGATTAGGGCATCCTGGCACACAACACTTCATCACGCAGGTGCGCCTACTGCTGACGGGAGTTCTCGCCGGTTTGTTAAGAGGCCGAAGACTTTGAGCAGATCTCGAACAACAGTGTCGACTGCGCTACCTTAACTACGGGCCGGCACGGCCCTAAATATGTTTGGAATCTCCGGCTCGCCAGTCCATCCTTGGGCACAAGACGGGACAAATTTTTTTCCCGTAGGGAAACAGTCGCTTCGGACCCTGTACGCTCGCTTGATCGCCTGCACATTTTGCGGGGGCGAAATGCATTATTGTTTCCCAGAAGACGTCGTCAAACGCAACGAATCGTCGTCGGAAGGGCTGCTTGGTTGCCTTCACACGTTTGCAGGGGAAAGGTTCCTTCGTTTCCCTGAAACCACACCGAAACGCAACCAGTCGTCCTTGAGGTGGTCCTCCCGGGTTGTTCGGCGCAATGCCGGTTAACCGACGCCTTCGTTCGCAACAGCCTTGGCGCCTGTCTGCTAATTAGGCGGCGAGACTCAACTGCTTCACACACTCGAATTCCTTCACTAACCTCGGCGCGCGTTTGCCACGCCGAGTATGTGCGCATATTCCGAAACCCCCGCAGCAGACGAAACCGAAGCCACCGAAGCGAGCCGAGTAAAATCTACCGCTTGCCTATCACGTGAGGGCCTATTTCCCATCATCGCATTCCTCTAAATTTTTTATGACTAGGCTTCAAGATTGTCACGTGACGCTCCCTCCTAGGTTTTTTTCCTTCCTCCATGGCCCCGACACAGCAGCCGGCTCACCGGGTGTCGCCGTCGGCTTCATCCCAGACGGTGGGAAGCGCGTGGCGACCGCCGCTCCTGCGTCGACCCACCACCGGGCGGCGCATCACTAACCGACAACACCGGCTCACCGGACGACGACATCAGCCCCACACCAGGCGGGGGATGGCACTCGGCGGACCACCGCCCCCTCTTTGGCCCACTGCCGGGAGGCCGCCGGGCTCATACTCAAGGCTCAGCTCGGAACTACAAGCGCCGAAAACGAGGTTACAGTTCATAAGCACCGACTCTCTTTCCCGCTGGATATCGCGGGCCCGTCCTCGTCTTACGGTGCCGCAAGTAAGGACCAACCGTCTAATATTTTGTCGAGCTCTGATGATGCAGCGCTACAACTACTGGACCCCACCAATTTGTCCACGGATCCTAAACATAAAAAATACTTCATACCCGTTCGGAACCCCAACTCCTGACTTCGCAGCCGTCATTGGCTGAATGCGGAGATATTCATTCGCTGCTAACAGACTACAACACGCACAAGCGACTATCAACGCGCAATACGCGCAAGAAGCCATCTCAAAAGGCGCGCAAGTGACCATCGGTTTCGGCGCAGACCCAGCCATCCCCTGCTTCGAGCCTTCAAAAGCTTGCAACACCGCCTTCCACAATGCACATCGCAGGCCTATCACATCCTGCCGACGGCACGGCTTTTGAAGAGCACAGCCCGGTTGTGCGCGACGTTTTGTCAAGACGTTTGATGACCTCGAAGCACCTTCGTACCAGTGGCGCACCGACGGGGGGGGATTCGGGGGTTGTAACCCCCCCCCCCCCCCTGAGGCCGACTTAACCCCCCCTTTTGTTTAACCCCTTTTCTTTCCTTACGCATTTGAGTGCTGCAACTAAGATGTAAGACGCGCAATCGTCTGCACACTCGCAAAAAGCGCATTTGTTGACAATTTCCTGTAAATAAATCGAAATTAGTGCTGTATAGATGGTATTGGCAAACTGTCAACCCCCCCCTGGCAGAGATCCTGGGTGCGCTACTGCTTCGTACTACGACCGACTGCAACCAATGCAACCGATCCCGCATTGTGAGACAGACGGTGGTTCACTGTCCAAGATCGCCTGCCCTGTTTTCCCAACTGCGACGAGATAATCGTCGGCGGGACCTGCGACCAGAGCGCAACAGTCAGTGCCGACATCCAGCGAAGCTGGTTGCGCGCTGGACGGATCACCAACGACGACCTCAAACCCTGGACAAGTTGCTTAGTTGCAAGCGCACCGGAAACTGCCAAGCGACTGGCGTCTCTTGGTTGAGCCATGCGACAAGTGGATTCAGTTAAACACGTTAGGGAGATAGATGTGTTTTGTGCGTATTAAGTCGCACAAGTACACATCTATGTAAAAGCAATGTAGCGTCTTGTAAAAGATTTAATAAAAATATACAATCAAGAAATCTTTTCCTGGCGAAAGGTCAGTTATCGAGAAGACATAACATATAGCAACACTAAACGATAGATTACGATTTCTGAACACAACTTATGGCTAGAATTATTAGCATAAGTATAATGTGATTCCATAACGCCATAGCTTCATTACATGCACAAGCATGCCTTATGCCACTGGTTTCGTTTATTTTCCGGAAGCAGAACAAAGGATTATAGAGTAAAAATGATCAGGTGCCCAAATAAATAAACATATTAACAAATAAATAAATAAGACAGCGATATCTCAAAAGCGCGAAAGGACTTGACAGCTAATATAGGAACATCGTGGATTGTGTTATTGAGAGGCAAATGCAGCATACGACGAATAAAAATTAATAAGGAAAATGCACAGAATGGACTGGGGAGTTTTACAAATAGCGCAACCACGCGTCTTTTTTTTACCCAAATGACCCCAGTCTGCTTGCGCTGTTATGTACCCTATTTTCGTTCTTTTGTATATAACTTTTTCCGTTGTTTTCTGAGCCAGGTGGATTGCTTTGACTTGTAAGTTGGTGCCTTCCTCTCTCCTATTAAAGACATCAGTTCGTTGTCTGATGCGATGATTTCACCATCATTGAAAAGCTGTTCGTTCGGGCACTTGATCTGGAAATGAAGTCGTCGGCAATCTTATTCAAATTGATTTTGCGGGAGAGTTCTTTGTGGGCGTGAAAAAATTGCCAGATAGTTCAAACGGGCTTGTCCAGTCGTCGACCTCTAGTACATTTTCAGTCGCCGAAGGCAAGAAAAGGACCTCTCAGATGTGGTCGACGAGACCGGTATGTCCAACGCAATTTTTAGATGCGGAGCATCTTATAGCGGCGGCCTGTCCCGCGGCGTCGTTGGCGTCGGCGTCGGCGTCCGTCCGCACCTCTCCTCATTCTCTCCACGCCAGCTGTGCGATAACGCCTATCTCCTCCTCTCCCCCTCTCCACGCCATCTGTTCGATAACGCGCTTCTCCCTCCGTGTCTTCATCCGCCACCTGTGCGATAGCGCGCGCCTGCGCGCCTCTCTCTCTCCTCCTCTCCACGCCAGCTGCTTATATAAACCCGGTGCATGCGCCGCTGCCTTAGCTGCTGCTTCGGTTTAGTCACGCTGCGCCGTCCGATGCGCTGAATGGACGCCAACGAATCTGTCAACGAACTGTCTGGCACAGTACAATTTCGTACAATCGTACAACTACGTACAATTTCGTACAAGCTCGTCGTACACCAGATCGCTCAGCGCTCATGCGTTAGACATTGAGCGAGATCCGGTGCTCAGCAAAGTGGACGTGCTCTGCTTTACGGAGACGTGGAACGCCGTGAACGTCGACATTGCGGGCTACGCTATGGTCGCGCGTACACAGGGGTTTGGACGACCTGCGGGCGGTGTGGAAATCGACGTCAAGCTTTCCGACAAACGTTCCGTCAACGCGCTGGACCTAGAACTTCGCCCCACTGCTGACCAACGTAGCAACGGCGAGCATTGTGCCGCTAGCGTCTACGGCGTTAACGTCATGACAATGTACCTCGCACCCAACCTCTCACGCACAGCCGTGGAGAAGTACATCGACGAGGCCATGGGTGAATACCGAAAGCAACAATACGCAGACACACAACCTTTCATGCTCATTGGCGACTTTAATGTCGACATCATGAAGAACGATTGGATGGTTGAGTACATGTCATTGTGATGTATTTGGGTGCAGGATCACTCCAGAAAGAGATAGAAGCAGCACGCAGAAGCACAAACACACATCAGACTTGTATTGGACAAGTAATACATTGAAACGGCACAAACGTAACATTTCCCCAAAATGCGCGCTAGAAGACATGCAGATATATATATAGGCTAGTTAAATGCAGTCTGCCTACAGTTCATGTCGAAACAGGTGTCGCCATGTCAGAGACGTCGAGGAGCCGGTGTCGAACAGCATTGTCGGACAACAGGGTTGGATCGCCTCGTGGAACTCAGGTGGCCCTGCGCCACAGTCGATGTACCGGAGCCTCCGCGTGCCCGGTTACCCGATGGCAGGGTTTTCGCCCCGGAGCACACTGCAGCAGCCCACCGGAACACGTCCACAGCTGGCAGGATAGCCCTGCGGCCGCTCACCCGAACGCTCGATCAGCCAGGTTCAGGACCGCCAGCCCTCCTGGACCAGTTGCCCAGTGGAAGAACTGGACGAGGTAGCCCTGTGACTGCTCACCCGAACGCTCGATCAGCCAGGTTCAGGACCGCCAGCCCTCCTGGACCAGTTGCCCAGCGGAAGAACTGGACGAGGTAGCCCTGTGACCGCTCACCCGAACGCTCGATCAGCCAGGCTCAGGACCGCCAGCCCTCCTGGACCAGTTGCCCAGCGCAAGAACTGGACGAGGTGGCCCCTCAGCTGGTGACAGCTTTGATTGTGGTGCAGACGTAGCGGCGCGGGTGGCGATAGCTCCTATGGGCCGGACGCCCAGCGAGGAAGCTCCACCATCGAACGCCGAACTTCGCGCACTGCTCACGCCACGGGCCACGCTCTCTCGAGCCACGCTTTTCGAGGCGCCACTGTCGACGCTCACCAATGGGTGTCGATGATGATGATGACTAACTTAAAGTACATACCCACTTATGGGTATTGGCCAAGAGTCGGTGTCCTCTTCGCCACCGCACGGCACACTGTTTTCATATGTTTGTTTGCCACTCCCGCGTGCAATATGTTATCACAATACCCCCCTTTCCGAGAAAGTTGTTCACAACTATTCTAACACAAGGACGCGGGATGAAAACAAAAAAAGGGATAATGTCCTGTACGTTTGCCCGATTACTCATATGAGCACAAGGCACAAATTGTTCACAGGTCACTGCGCACAGTTAAAGTACAAATTAAAACACAAAGTGCAGTTCTGTTACCAAAGCGTCTCACAGGGGAGTACGATTGGTTTGCACAGCTCACTATCAATGGGACGCCGGCTCCGTCGCTGCAGCAGCTCGACGAGAAATGGTCAGGCTCTGGAACAATGTTGCTGCGGTGTCAGTTAAATAAGGTAGACGCGGGGCTTGGGGTCACGCGAAGCCTTACGCTCCGACACGTGGCTCTCACCAGGTATGTTAACACTCGGGCCTACACCCGACCATGTCGCTGGCTCCCACGATCCTTCCTGGTTTCCTTGGAGGACGACGCTGAGGTTGGAAACCACGGGAAGCCTTGCAATTTGACTTGTGGCTCTCCTCAGGCAGGCCAACACTCGGTTGTGTAGGTTCCCGCTCTTCGTACTTTTTTAGCATATTGATATGAAATATTTTGTTCTTTCCAGAGACTGCAATGACGTAGTCAACGTCATTTTTTCGTTCAATGACTTGGAATGGCCCTTTCCATTGCATTAGAAGTTTGTTTGCGTCAGTTGGCAACAAAATCAGTACCTTGTCGCCTGGACGTAATTTCCTAGGGCGACTTTCCCTGTCATAGTTGGTTTTTTGTTTGCCATGCGCTTTCTCCAGCTGTGCATGTGCGATCTTGCATGTCTCCTCCAGGCGATTGCGCAAATCAAAGACATAATTGTATGTCATTCGCGTTTCTGCATCTAGTTCCTCGTTCGTCCATAGTTGCCTTAATACAGTCAATGGTCCTCGGACGTGCCGACCGTAAATGAGCTGAAAGGGAGAGAACCCGAGGCTTGCCTGTGGAACTTCTCTATATGCAAAAAGCAAAGGGGCAAGGTATCTGTCCCAAGATCGCGGTCTCTCTTGGCACATTCTTTTCAACATCATCTTCAGGGTGTCGTTAAACTTCTCGACGAGACCATTTGCCATCGCATGGTAGGGTGTCGTCTTGAGTAGCTTCACTGAGAGCAGTCGACTAACCTCTTTCATTAATTCCGACGTAAAACTTGCTCCTTGGTCAGTGACTATTTCTTTTGGCAAACCGACGCGAGAAAAGATCTCGATCAGTGCTTCAGCAACATGAACTGCGTCGATTGCGGGGAGTGCTACAGCATCCGGATAACGAGTGGCAAAGTCGATTAACGTGAGAATATATTGGTTCCCATGGTCTGACTTTAGTGGAAAGGGCCCGATTAAATCAACAGCCACCCTTTCAAAAGGTGTACATATCAAAGGCGTGTTACCCAGCGGGGCGACTCCTACTTTCCCTTTAGGGGTTGTCCTTTGGCACTTGTCGCACGACTTCACGAAGCGTTTTATGTCTCCGTGTACATCTGGCCAATAAAATTCTTGTAGGACACGATCGGTTGTTCTCCAGATACCTTGATGTCCTGCCATGATACTTGCATGTGCCACTTCTAATATGGTATGTCTAAGTGATTTTGGGACGATCACTTGCTTAAATGCTCTGCCAGTAGCCAGGCGGTAAAGGCGATATAGCAATCCTTTCTCTTCTATAAATTCGTAGTTGTGACCCTTTCCAGAGTTGAACGACTTGCCCACTTTGGCAAAAATATGTTTCAGTGTCGGGTCTTTCCGCTGTTCTTCAATGAGGTGCCCTTTAGTTACGTGACTGAAGACAATCGTCGGAACGCACAAAGGACGAGTCTTGCCTTGTTCTGGCTCTTCAGTTTTGGCTTTAGCCACGCTAGACACATGCTGAGTCTTCATGGGCGCCTTAGTCAGCTTCATTTCTATCGACGCCGACTCCTCGTTGGGAACAACGGGGTGCTTCCAGTCAGAATCCGGATCGTATGGTCCTCTGACGCCTAGAAGATTTCCCAGAACAAGGTCGTAGAGGGGCTCATCCATACATGCTACTGTTAACTTGCCTGTAAAGTACGGCGTGTTCACTTGTATGACAGCTTCAGGCAGATAGTTTGTTGAGCCGTCCAAAAGAACAACGTTGCTCGTTTTTCCCGTCATATAGACCTCTGGAACGAGTTCTCGTCTGACAATTGCGGTATTACAACCGGTATCTCGTAATACTCGAACATTTCTTCCTAGCAGTCGGCCTTCAACCACTGGCATCCCGTCGACGAGGAAAGGTACACCATTCCCTGGGTTCTCGTCGTAGCTGTCACTTGATCGGCGAGTCTTCTTTCCTGGACGCTTTGATACTTTCACTGGACGAGTCCGAACTGGTTGAGATTCGGTAAGTGCACAGGAAGAACTCGGTTTGTTTTAACCGTACTGATTTCGGCAATTGTCAGCTGTATGTCCCGTTCCATCACACAACTTACACTTTAGCGTATGCTTGGTAGGTTACGGCAGTCAGGTGCCAAATGTCCAACCCTTTGGCAGAGTATGCACTTGAGTTGCGGTTTCCTGGGAGCTTCAATGTTTTTCCCACCGGAATCCTTTGTGTCATCGAACCTTTTCCTAAGTTTCCCAAGTTCTGCGCTTCGAGAAAGCGATCTGTGAAGCTAGCAAGTTCGTCAAGGGATCTGCACTCTCGCTCTCTCAAGAAAATGACAAGCTTTGTTTGACAGCAGTGCAGAAACTGTTGAGAGATCATGTGATCTCGTAGACCTTCATACGTTTTCGGCACGCTAGCCATCTCAATCCAATGATCAAAATAGGCTGAAATTCTTGCTGCTAACTGTCTTCCAGTTTCGCCATCTACTGCTTGTGCTTTTCGGAACTTCTCTTGGTAGCCTCGAGCTGTGAATTGGAACCATTGTAGTAATGCTTTTTTTACCTTCTGGTAGTCTAACGAATCGGCGGCAGTCATCCGGCCGATCACAGTTAAAGCTTCGCCAGTTAGACACATGCTCACAGCAAGAGCCCATTTTTCTTGTGGCCAGTCCTGCCCTGTTGCTACGCGCTCAAATCGCTGTAAATACGCGTGCAAGTCATCGCGTTTCTCGTCAAACAAAGGAAGTAGCTTCTGTGGATTGAGGGATGACGAGGAAGTGCTGGGCGCAGGCAAAATTTCAGAAGCCGCTGCCGGCATAATCCGAGCTCCTTCCTGAAGCTGTAGCTTTAGCTGGAGGATCTCACGTTGTCTCTCGTCAGCTAAGCGCGCTAATTCAGCAGCCTCCTTGATGGCCTCTCGCTCCGCAGCTCTCTCGTCCCTTTGTTTTGCCTGTTCGGCCTCAATCCATCTCTGAAGTTCTGCGCCTGACAATCCTAGTTGGAGTCCTATAGCGGCGAGTTTCTCTAAATCCATGGTGCCGTTTACTAATGCGTGTCTGTGCTCAAGCGAAACTGCCCTCTTTCACTGATTTTACGAGTGAATCCTGGCAGGCTCGCCAGTTTGTGATGTATTTGGGTGCAGGATCACTCCAGAAAGAGATAGAAGCAGCACGCAGAAGCACAAACACACATCAGACTTGTATTGGACACGTAATACATTGAAACGGCACAAACGTAACATTTCCCCAAATGCGCGCTAGAAGACATGCAGATATATATAGGCTAGTTAAATGCAGTCTGCCTACAGTTCATGTCGAAACAGGTGTCGCCATGTCAGAGACGTCGAGGAGCCGGTGTCGAACAGCAGTGTCGGACAACAGGGTTGGATCGCCTCGTGGAACTCAGGTGGCCCTGCGCCACAGTCGATGTACCGGAGCCTCCGCGTGCCCGGTTACCCGATGGCAGGGTTTTCGCCCCGGAGCACACTGCAGCAGCCCACCGGATCAAGTCCACAGCTGGCAGGGTAGCCCTGCGGCCGCTCACCCGAACGCTCGATCAGCCAGGTTCAGGACCGCCAGCCCTCCTGGACCAGTTGCCCAGCGGAAGAACTGGACGAGGTAGCCCTGTGACCGCTCACCCGAACGCTCGATCAGCCAGGCTCAGGACCGCCAGCCCTCCTGGACCAGTTGCCCAGCGCAAGAACTGGACGAGGTGGCCCCTCAGCTGGTGACAGCTTTGATTGTGGTGCAGACGTAGCGGCGCGGGTGGCGATAGCTCCTATGGGCCGGACGCCCAGCGAGGAAGCTCCGCCATCGAACGCCGAACCTCGCGCACTGCTCACGCCACGGGCCACGCTCTCTCGAGCCACGCTTTTCGAGGCGCCACTGTCGACGCTCACCAATGGGTGTCGATGATGATGATGACTAACTTAAAGTACATACCCACTTATGGGTATTGGCCAAGAGTCGGTGTCCTCTTCGCCACCGCACGGCACACTGTTTTCATATGTTTGTTTGCCACTCCCGCGTGCAATATGTTATCACAGTCATCACACCACTCGCTACGACACGCATCACACGACGACCGCAAACAACAGCCAACTACCATTCACGGAACATGCATCGATCACGTCTTCAGCAATTTCAAGATACAACCACTGCTACGAGATCCACTCACAGTTCATTTCACCGACCACAAAGCCATCATACTCAAAGCAAGTGCACACCTCAAATAGACGCTGCTCAATAAAGACATTCGTTAACCGTTTCGCCTTCGTCTACGCAATTTCATTACTCTTCTTCTAACAAAATTACGCCATCTTCCCGAGGGGAACCATGGGCTGATGCGGAGCATCGCGGTCGTTATAACGGCGTTCACGCGATGTGATGGTGACCAACGCAAGTTAACACGTAATAAAAACGTAATAACACCAAGTTAACAACGTTAATAACACCGTAATAACCACGTAATTAACGCCGTTATAACGACCGCGATGCTCCGCATCAGCCCATGGTTCCCCTCGGGAAGATGGCGTAATTTTATTTGAGCTTGGCCATTTCAGGCAAAAAGTTTCGCAGGTGTTCGCCCTTGCCCCCCGTAAACATGTGCACGACGTCTCCAAATGTGTGCAATGATGCCGACCTTTGCTGGCTTAAAATGTCAATCCACATATCTCTGTGCAAAATCAGGCGTACTGGTTCAAGGTCGTCACCGTAGAACTGTGTTATACAGGGTGTTTCAGCGAACACTTTCAAATATTCTGAAAAGGTGCCTGTGGTAGATAGCCCAATTCTAGTTAATGAGCTGGTCTACTCGAAGAGGCGGACATCATTTGCACAAAGAATTGAAATGCATAATTGACTAATCAACAGAAATTCACTAATTAAGTTTTTAACTAATTACCTGATGGCCAATATTGCAATTTACAAATTGTAGCCGTGGAGTTCGCAAGGCGAATCCACTTGGAATTAATTCTCAGGATGACACCAGTTTCGAGATTTAAATTCCCGAACTTTGCGAAGAAGTGCATTGGCGTTCCAGTTAATTTTGTGTTTCAATGCAAAAAGCGACGTTTTGTTAAGAACCTAACTGGAACGTCAATGCATTTCTCCGCAAAGTTCGGGAATTAATATCTCGAAACTGGTGTCATCCTGAGAATTAATTCCAAGTGGATCCGCCTTGCGAACACCACTGCTACAATTTGTAAATTGCTTTATGGGCCATCAGGTAATTAGTTAAGAACTTGATTAGAGAATGTTTGTTAATTATACGATTATGCATTTCATTTTTTTGCAAATAATGTCTGCGTTTTCGAGTAGACCAGCTCGTTAACTAGAATTCGGCTAACTGTCACAGGAAACCTTAAATAAATTTTGAAAGTGTTCGCTGAAACACCCTGTATATGCTTCGTCTTCCTTCCCTATGGCAAGCTGCTCAACGTAGGACTTATGCTGCCACATATCGGGTGGATAGCTGTTCTTTAATGAAGACAGCACTGTGTCAAGTACTTCATAGAACCTCCGGCGGTACATGTCACTCGCTGATAGAAATACGTGAGCTGAGGAACCTTCTTGATAGCGGTGTGGAATCTTCTTTCGCCTAGCGGCTAGAACACACGGGTCCTCAACTTCTACTTTTTCTGCCTCTGCCATACATACGCGGGTCACGACTCGCGTGCGTTATTTTGGAGGTATTCTGCGCCGAGTTCAAGCTTGGCCCATCCAAGATGGCTGGTCCCTGCACGTGTGCTGTCTGCCCGCGCGCCTAGTGTTATGTTTCCGCTGGTGCTTATACGGTGGAAAATACGCTTCCTTTTCAACGTCAGACGGGTTCTGGCGAAGTACCGATAAGCGACGTGCCCACTATTCGTTTTGTCGTTGGTGCTCATGTTGTGTTTGTAGCCGGTGCACATTGCAACGTCCTCAGCCGCGGTAGAAGCGAGCTCGACGCCTGTTTTCTATCTCTCCTTTTATTGCGACAGCAATTGTATCGACACTCCAGGCAAACTTTCACTGTCGTCGTCGCCGTGATATTCCGTATAAAGTTCAAAAGTCATATGAGTGAGCGACCTTTTTCTCGCACTGTGAGTGCGAGAAAAAGCCCGTAACGCTGAGCCGAAAAGGATGGCGGCTTGATGGACATTATCTTCCCACGCGCTCAATATTCGGGTTAGTTGGAGGTCACTTGATCAAATGCGCGCATGGGAAGGAGAGCACGCGTCTTCTCATCTAGCCCTGCCGCAGCTGCAAATTACTGTGTGCGGTTGACGCTTACGCGGCCCGCGTGCCGTATCCAATTGTTGGTAATCAATAGAAGGGGGGGGGTGCAATGATCAAGGGCGAGCAATGATGGTTGCTAACTTCATGCGCGCTGTCTTCCTTCTTACATAGGCTGTTTTTCCGCGCCCCAAGTGTTGCAGATCGCATAGCCTAAGTTAATAGACAGGGGTAATTGGAGATCGCTCACAGAAGCCGTCGTGTAGTGGACATAAAAATATGCAGATGATGATGATGAATCTAATTTTCGTAGTCACGATGAATCGCATGGCTGTACAAACCGTTCGTCCCCGCTGCCGGCGGTCATCATAATGCCAGCGTTGTGATAGCGTCTGCTCGTGGTCATCCAGCGGGATATTTACAGGTTTACATGGTCCGTGCATTGCACGATGTTTGTAATTTTAATTAGGGAGTAAATGTTACTACAATTCATATAGGCGATATAACCAACAGACTCGTGTGAGGACCGCACTTTCTTGCCGCAATTTTGGCGAGCCTTACAAGGGACCGGGCCATTTTATCTAATTTTTCCAACTACGAGTATGAAATCCGCCGTAAACCTCCGCGATCGCCTCCTCTCCCCATCTATTAGCCCCGAGAATTAGGAGTGGCGCCGCCTGGCGGGATGTTTGGATGACGTCACGGCCAGGAGAGAAGTTTCGAGGGCGGCCCCGATAACGTGCGTTCGCTTCGTCACACTGTGAAGTGCTGTGCCTGCGTTCGATTTCTGCGCAATGCAAGCTTCAGATGAACGACGAAAACTGCAGTGATCGTGTTTCAGGTAAGCAAACAGAGATATCTGTGTGTACAATCGTCATCAGTGCGCGAGCGCGAGCGAGAAATGCCCGCTCTCCGGCGTGAATGCGTTGACAGCAGTGCTCGCGCGATCTCTTTCGGATATAGTTTCACTTTCACGAGGTTTCTCCGCACTGGATGTGTACGCTTATATGCCTGACAGCGTTTTTGGCACTGTGCCAAGTTTGCTATCTTCGCAAAAGTGACAAGAGCGCTGTCAATATCGAGTCTCGCGAAATCTCTCGAAAGTGAAACTTTGTCCGAAAGTGATCCCCATAGAAAATGCAACCCCAGCTGTTGTGTCAGTTTTCTTGCATACTCACTCAGGCACTCTGTTTAATTTCACGTTTTTCTTGCAATAACTGTTTATTGCATCGTGTTCGTGCACGCGAACAGAAGCAATTGCTTCTGTTCGCGTGCATGAGCGCGTTGTAATTGGTAATGGCTGGAGTTTCTTTCCTGCGGTCCCCTCGTCTCTTCGTGCGGCGCCGCAGCCGCGATGATGTCACAAGCATTAATTTAGATAACCTGCTTTTAAATTATTTTGTTTGCAGTTGCATTACCGCTTAGCAGAATCAACCGGTATGTGGACAAGGCGTGCGAGACGAGCCGGTGCCTCACGGAGGTGGAGGAAGTTTATTACGCGGGCCACGTCGTTGAGTGCGCCGTCGAAACAGCTGAGAACGCTCGTTTTGACTTTCTGGCGTTTGTCTTGCAAACGACTGCTATCAACACTGCGCCGCATGAAGTGAAGATTACCGTTTGCGACTCAGTGGTAGATCGAGCCAGCTGTTCGTGCAAAGCAGGGTACGACGATTACTGGCGGCTGCTGGGCTTGATATGCTCCAAGTGCAAATACCTCGATCGCCGGTTGACATCCGGCTGTGTTGCACTATGTGACTGGCACTGTTTGATCTTTAGATATTCAATGTGATTGCAAGCAGATTCATTTAAAGTCTCCTGTAGCAGATAGCGAGATTCTGTCATCAAAGACTCGCTAATTTTCTTCGTCGATCATTATTAACTCTGATGTTGCAATTGCGGAACTGAGGCCAAGCTACATTCATTTAGCAGAAATATTTGCTAGAGCCACATATTTCAACCAGTTTAATAATTTTTTTACAGTGAAGGTGTTGTTTTTCAAGTGTCTCTTTGGAATATCACCTGTTGTAGGCTGCAAAGGGCATTATTTGTCTTGGCAGAAAATGTATTCATTCAGACGGAAACTTCACATCAATTACTATTCCAATGTATATTAAGAAGTTTGATGAATGCATGATTCGAAAATTATTACGCTTAAAGGCCAAGTGAAATTTGTCTTTTGGAGGTTTAATGTCTTTGGAATTGACATATGCTAACTGTTTTATTTTACAGAAACTACAAGTGCAAACACATTGTAGCTGTACTGCTGCATATAAATGCTGCCAAGACTTTTGACAAGCTGTCACCAACTGACCAGCCACAGAAGTGGGGCAAGGAGCACAAAGAGCGTGTAAAACAAAAGTATGAGCCAAGAGCTATAGTCGACCTTCCATGTGCAAAAAAGGTTTGCAAATATATTGGTCTTCTAAAACTGAGTGGAATAAGAGGGCAAACAGCAAGGCCAATGCTGAAACGAAGGGCAGTCGGCTCACAGTGTTTGCTTGGTGAAAATACTCTTGTAAATAGCCTTGCTGTTTGCCTTCTTAAGCTGTAAGATCAGTTTCATGATTTCAACAAATGCTCTAGTTTTAGTGTAAACTATGTACTGCAAATGTTATTTACAGATGTCTTCATCAGAGGCACAGAGCACAAATGAAGTCAATGGTGCCATGTGCCAGCTGTTGAGTATAGTTAACATTAGGTGCATCTGAGGTGAATGCTTGACATCTCTTATTATACACAGAAGTAGGATCTATCACTCTTTACCGTAGTGAAAATATGCATTTTCATGCTTGCTTATCAAGTCCGAGAGGTGGGAAAATGAATGCACAAACCCTAATGCTAACAGCCCAACAGTAACGAGTGGTGCAGTGTTTACGACTAAGTTCCTATCTAGAACATAACATTGCTGCCTCTCGTTGCTACTTTTTCCAGGCAAAAATCAAAAAGACCCCCCCAGCTGGAAGGCAACATACTTGAAAGACTTCTGCAGAATGTGAGCCATCAGTCTGCAGCAAAAATGCACTTAGAAAGAGATACTCAATTAGGTATGCATTCAAATTTGGTTTGGCTGTTTGAACCTGAGTGTCATAAAGGACTGGCCAGCAGCGGCGCCTAATCTCCTTATCTGAGAGCAGTAATGCAGCGGGAAAACATGTCCCAATACTGTATAAAATGTAATTTAGCATGTCTTGCCTAAGCTTGAGTATTTGCAATGTAGTTGATTACATGCCTAATGAGCTGTACTGCAACATGTTGCATAGGCAGTACGCTGTGTTTCGTTGCTTTCGTTGCAACATAATTATTTTAATCAGAACCACATGTTATCTATAACCATGATAACAAATCAACCAGTTTTAATTTTAATATGTGCCAGCTGTATTTATGTGAGCCTTTAGGCAGTCCATTGAGTTTAGCTAAGTGCACAAATGTTTTAATTATATTTTTAATACTATATCCAAGGGCGTGTGCAGTTTTCTAAGGATAGTGCGTTCCAAGTTCCAGTATCCTTCATGGGCAGCTACATGTAGCAAAATGTAATGTTTATCGCTCCAAACATTGCGGCTCCTCTCTTTTCAATAGGCTCGAACGCGTCTTCAAGGCATTTTGCCAGCGCGAAACATTTCCTAGCTGCTAAGGAAGTACAAGAGCTGTGTTGCTTTGAAACCTTTAAAACAATTTTTGCCAACTACAAGTCAAATGTAGACGTTATGACTACCACAGCAATTAATTATGCAAACATCTGTGTATTTTGCATCCAAGACGAAGTGGGTTTTATCTGTTTCATCACATTTCTTGCACATGCTAGTTTTCACCATGCTACTGTGAATACTAATTGCAGGCTTTTTTCTGAAAATGTATTTCAGAAACAGAATCCACGTTGAACCCAGCTGTAGAAGCAGGATGTTCCACTTCTGAGCCAGCACCTAAAGACTTAACACTCATTGGTTCTGTGAAGGAGTTAAGGAGTGTTCTTGGGATCAGCAGTGAAGTGACACCAGAAATGCTGCTTCAACACTTACAGGAAAGCAAGAGTCGTGAAGACATTATAATGATTGAAAGGTTAACAAGAGATCAGGGGAAATGTAGTCTCTGGCTGCACCACAGGGTAGGCATGATCACAGCTTCTATTGCCTACAGCACCCGTGTAAAGACAAAGATGGGCCCACATGATCTGAGATCATTGATAAAAAAGTGATGAGGCAGAATAATGTCCGTACAGCAACAATGTGTCGTGGAAGTACACTAGAAGGCAGTGCAAGAAAATGCTACCAAAGCCAGCGAGCCAGTCATGAGAACTTGGTTGTGAGGCAGTGTGGACTTTTCATTATGGAAGGCCGCCCTTACATGGGTGCAAGTCCAGATGTACTAGTAAAGTGCAACTGTTGTCCTGAGCGGGTACTGGAAATCAAATGCCCCGAGTCCATGAAAAAATTCTTGGAAGAGAATATGGAGAAGAACAAAGAAAAAGTTTTGACTCAAAACCTAAAGCGTGCAACCACATATTTTTGCCAAGTGGAGGTGCAAATGGTCATCACAGGAGTTCCGCATGCAGATTTGTTTGTAATTGTCAATGAGCAAGACAATATTTGCATTACAGTGCCATTTGATGAGGCCTATTTCAGTGATGTAGTTGAAAGGTCTTCCTATTTTTTTGAGCAGTACATACTGCCACATGTTCTTTCTACATGAAATGCTTTGCTTCTGTTGCACATGCAATTTTTAATGCACTGCGCGTAACCAAACTGCAGCCTCCCTTTTTAAGCCACGAAAATGACTGATATATGAGGTTTAACATTCCAACGTGACAAAAGTGTTATTAGGGATGGTGTAGGGGGCAGTTATACATCAATATTGGGTATATAAGCACCTTGCTATTGCCTTTCTCGGTAGGAACACAGCCGAGAAATCAACCTGCGACCTCATGTTCAGCAACAGAATGCCATTGCCACAGTTAACTCGATACATAAACCATAAGAAAAGTTGCATGTGCAATCAGAGAAAGCACTCCTAGATAGTTTGGACACATCTGCAGTATGAGGCCTTGTGCTATGTACAGTGGAGTCCACTGTGAAAGGGAACACTCAGATGTGGGGCCCTAACTTGTCTGGCATCCTAGCTGCAAGTGGCTGTGGAAGCAATGTCAATGCACTGCACAGGTGTGTCAAAAGGAATGAGAGCTACCAACTACAAGTTATCTGCTCCAAGTCTATGCGATTTTGCTATTGCGAGAGAGGAAAATCCAGACACGCCCTGCACTCAAGTGTTCCCTTTAACAGTGGGCTTCTCTGTACACTGAGCCAGAAAATGCAAACACGGTAGCAGGCTGTAGCACACAAAAAAAATTGCATTACCTGACCATGCAAACACATTATTGTGTAAACGGCCGAGTCATGCAGTGGCTAGAGCATTTTGTGATGCAACCTCAAACCATAAAAGACACTAAAATGACAGATTAGGAATCGCATGCAGTGCAGTTGTCTATGTGGCATTCTGTGCATTTAATTTTTGGGTGACTGCATTTTGTAATGTGACTGTGATACTGTCAAGAAATAACTGTGATATAAAAAAAGTTGTCGCAGTTTCGCCTGAAAGGCGAAGCATCAATTGCGATAGCAAACTTGTAGAGAGCTATACAGAGTAATGATATTAGCTTTATCAGCTGTATAAACTTGGACATGCAGCAGCATCGACAACACGCAGAACTGTTGTCGACGCCATCGGCGTTTTGCCCGCGTTCGCTCAAAATGCGTGCGGCGTTGGTGACTGTTGCCGGAGCCTTTGATATAAATAGGCACTTCGTGCCGCAGCTAAACGTCGCCTCCCTTCCCTCGCCCTCCCCCACGGCCTCTCGCGCGTCGGAAGAAGGCGCGTTTGCTCTACATATATGGTGATTGTAAAGGAGAAAAGAGACGCCTTCTTCTGCAGCCCTTAAGCGAGCACGGCGCAGAACGCGCGTTTGTTCTCCGCCGTGCGTTCACTCCCCGTGAAAGACGCGCCCCTCACGCCCTTTCACTCGCACATACAGCGTTCGGCGCGTGGCGACGATTTCTTCTCCAACTGACGTCATACGGAACCTCACGGCGACGGCGACGGCGACGGCGACGGCAGAAATCTGCTTTTGAGTGTCCATATAATTGCTATCGCAATAAAAAGTCATCCCGGGGATAGTCACTTGTGGTTTATGTTTTATGCCCAGCTTTCTACATGGGTATTCAATCATACTAGTATGTGAATTTTGTGTTAATTCGCATGGGCTTCCATTCATACAACAATGATGAAGAAAAGTGCACAAAGGCGTTAGAAAGACGTTCTCATTTTTTGTCTACTGCTCATGTGGTCATGTTTGTGGGATATTTGGCCGATACTGTGATACTGGGGTAGCCAGACAACTGTTGCGCTGTACAGTAGTTATCTGTAGTTTTGTTTGTTTCATTTCCGGCTGGTGTTTGTTTTGTGATATAATTGGTATGGGTGACTGCATTTTGTAATGCAACTGTGATACTGTAAAGAAGTAACTGTGATATCAGAAAGTCATCCCGGGGAATGACAGTATATATTCACTTGTGGTTCATGTGCCATGCGCAGCTTTCTACATGGGTATTCAATCATGCTTGTATGTAGGTTTCGTGTTAACTCACGTGCTGCCACTGACATACTGTGATACTAAAACAAAGATATGCTGACAAGCATTACTGTGATATGTGATGATATAACTGCATTATGAAACAGCTCAACAGTGAAGCATGCGTCAAAATTATTTTTATGCATCGCTTTTCTCATAAAATTGGCTATTTGAGATCGCAATTATTGAAATAAAATTTTTATGCATTAAAAATGCAACAGTCATGTATTTCTGGTGCCAAGGAAAACTAAAAGTGGTGCTTCTTGACAAGAAGCTCGAAATGTTTCCTAGTTGGCTTTACTGTTAGTGGGCGGTGTTGTAAGAAAAAAATGCTTGGTGTGGTGTGTTTCGTGGCTGAGTGCACAGCGATATACTCGGAAACGGCTTTGGTGGTAAGCACGATATCGTCAGCGTCGCGGTCCCATACTAAGCCAAGCAACTTTGTTGTTGCTTTGGCTTCTCCAATGCTGGCGAGAGAAGTGTTGTCCTTGAGGAATTGACGGCAAAGAACGCTGGAGTTGGAGCACCACTTTCTCAACTCCACACTTGCATCTGCTAAGATGGCTTATGCAGCACGGTAGATTTCGAGGGCCTCTTCTTCAGTGGAAGCTCCTATGACGAAGTCGTCCACGTAGAATGATGTCTTTAGGCGTGTAGCTATTATTGGCTGTGTCTTCTTCCACATTTCCAAGTGATGCTGCAAAGTAGCAGGAAAGGGCTAGACGACACTCCGAAGAGCGCACGAGTCATTCGACGATGGAAGGCATTTTCCCCTCGTCGCCTCGGAAACGACGACGGAGCGGCATTGTTTCGAGTCACCGACACGCCGATTAACGGACCCAAATGTGTGCGTGTGCGTCCGTGTGGAGCAGTGCGGGGGCGCGACCTCGGACAGCGAGGGGGGAATAAACCGTGCCCTCGCCCCTGATTAAAAGGGGCGCGGCCAAGACTTTTGGGAGGAGTCATGGAATAATTAAGTGAACTCTGCATACCTACAGTTCCCCGACATAGGGAACTAGGGAAATGAGAGGCTATTTAAGCGCAGTTTTTAGGCCCTGCTAATTAGTCTAGAAGCTGAACCTGTGAGCTGCTGAGAAGCCGTTGGGGAGCTAGAGCCGTCCAGTATCGCCTGGGCCGCCTAGCCACGTCAGAACTCCTACTAGTTGACGCATGCGACGACAAACCAACGTCTTCAACGAAGCTCGCGGTATTTCGCCTCAAGTTAGCTCAACCTGCTGGAAGCCGTCAGATCTAGACTCCCGGGAAACCCAGCCCAGCAATCGCATCCACCTCAACAAGATCGGCTCGCCAGCATTCTTCGGGAAAGCTTTGCGCGCCGACTTCACGGTTTATGGACTTGCTGCTGCTGTCCGGCCACGCGTATGACATCGTTTTTCTTTTGAACTTTGTTTTAGTGTTAAGTGTATTCTTGTATATTTGATCCGCGCCGTTTCATGTGTATGTCCACAGTTAATATTTGCATTAGGTCCATCTGTTGTTACCTCCGGCTGTCTGCCCTGCTGGCTTCATCGGACGAAACACGTCGCAAGAATCTATACCACGTGCTCTGCACTGGGACCACCTGACCAGCACGGTGACGTCGACATCATGGGATAAAAGCAGCAGCCCTTTCGACGTACCCATCAGTGGACTTGGAAGCACCGAACAAGCACGGATGCTGATCAAAGTTTTTTTCTGATCGCACAGGTTAGTGACAAACATTTAGTCTCTTCAGTTAGAGACAACGACGTAACATTGACGGTGCTCCCAAGTCCATAATGCTGTGTTGCTATTTTGCGGGATTGTGTTAATGTTGTCCGCTTAATGTTACTAACATCCGGAGACGTGGAACAAAATCCAGGCCCTGACTCTGATTCGGACGAATGTTCGCAGCGGGAACTAATGAAACTCATACTAAAAGAACAAAAAGAAACGAACAAAACACTGAAACAACTGTCTTCAAATATCAAGCATGTGGAGACAATAGTTGCAGATTTGCAGGAAAGAATGACAGTAATTGAGAATGAAAGAGGACTGTGGAAAGAATGCGCAGAAAAGATGGTACACTGCGAAGAATCTTGTAACTCTACCATGACGCAAGTCGAATCTCTGGCATCGAAGGTCGATGATTTAGAAAATAGAAGTAGGAGGAACAACCTAGTAATTTATGGACTAAGTGAGAGCTCTGATGAAGGTGTTAAAACACTTGAAGCAAAAGCGCGAGACGATATATTTAAGAACCTAGGAATAGATATTGACTCAATAGAACGAGTTCAAAGAATCGGTAGAAAGCAAAGCCAAAGGACACGCTCCGTTATTATCAGGTTATTTAACTTCGCCGAGAAAAGCAAAATATTATCGAGCTGCTTCAAGCTGAAAAATACCCAGATTTCAATATGCGAGGATTTCTCGAAGAAAGTACGCGACACACGTGCTAAACTATGGCGTTTTGCAGTAAGTGACAAGGCGAAAGGGGCGAAGGTATCGCTGGCATTCGATAAACTGAAAATAAATGGCAAAACTTTTACCTGGTTTACATGAGGACCGCAGAATTGGTCAATCAAAACCAATAACTTCCGCACACGCTGGCCCGACACCTCGTGTTAGCACGTGACAACAACGTGCTAGATTTATCAGAGTGTTATCGCTGAATGCGCGCAGCGTAGTCAATAAGTTCAGCTTACTTGAAAGCATAGTTGCAGCTCATCAACCACACGTCATAGTCATCCCGGAAACCTGGCTTCACGAAGGCGTCCAGGATTCCGAAGTGTTTCCATCTTCTTATCGGCTCATACGGAAAGACAGAGAATCGCGGGGGGGGGGGGGGGGGGTAGGTGTAGCTGTCGCAATTAAATCTAACATAAAATTCACAGTGTTAAACAACATACCTGACCATGAAAGCGTATGGTGTAAACTCACATTTAATGGAAAAAGCGTATTTCTGGGTGGTGTGTACCGACCTCCGAATGCACCCCCCGAATACCTCGATGTTATGCACGATTACATTGCACGGCACACTAACTCACGTTCCAATATTATCATCACAGGTGATTTCAATTTACCAGAAATCAATTGGACTAATCTTTCACACAACAGTTCTGACGCGAAAAGTGCCGAATCACTATTGTTTGTCATTTACTTTCTATTTAGACCAGCTAGTTTCCGAACCGACTAGAATAGCTGGCCCATCATGTTCTGTACTTGATTTGATGTTCGTAAGCAGTCTATTTCAAAATAAGACATTAAACGTTGAAAATGAAATTTCGGACCATAAAATAATAGTATTCTCCTGCCCAATTTTAGGAAACCGTGAACGCGTTAAGCCATCGATTGCTGTTATCAAGGATTACTCAAGAGCAGATGACAATGCGATCTCAGAATATTTGAACGCCTGCTTTCTACAGTCTTTACTTCATGACGTAAATTAATTATGGTTACGTTTTAAGCATACTGTACAATTTTGTGAAGATAACTACATTCCCTCGAGAAAGAACCGGGTTAACAGAGAACATCCTTGGGTATTGCGCGAAATAATACATTTAAAACGGAAAATTAAAAGGAAGTGCAGAAAGAAAACCACACATGACCTCCGAAATCTCGTACTCTTGCTACAAGATAAGATCCAAACGGCCAAGGAACGTTTTTTCACTCTTCCTCTGCCTTCTTACATCACATGTAAAACACAAAAATTCTGGCGCTACCTGTCGAGGGAGCGGCACACCGTATCACAGATTACTGTTTTGAACGAAACCGTTGGTCAGCCAGACGTCATAGCAAGCAAATTTAATGAATTTTTTCAATCTGTATTTAACAGAACTACGCTTAACGGCCCCTCTCCACGTTATCAGTTCGCCAATCCAATGCCTGAAATAGACATCGACCAAGAAGGAATTTTTCGACTATTGCAAAATATGGACGTAAAGAAACCATGTGGCCCCGACCTCATAACAAACGAATTTCTGCAAAAATACGCAGTTTGGATGTCGAAATACTTATACGTAATTTACAGGCGATCTTTGGATACTTCAGTGATACCTGACGACTGGCGAATGGCCAAAGTAATACCTGTGCACAAATCTGGCTCTAAACTCGACGTAAATAACTATAGACCTGTTTCATTAACATGTGGATCCAGTAAATTGTTCGAACATATTATTTATAAGGCCATAATATTGCACTTAGAGAATAATAACCTACTATACAGCCGGCAACATGGATTCCGTTCAGGCTTATCTACTATTACTCAGTTAGCTGAGATAACCCATGATATAGCTACCGCAATAAATAACAGAAGTCAAATAGATGCAATTTTCTTAGATTTCCCAAAGGCCTTTGATGTTGTTCCCCATCCAGCTCTTATGACTAAACTAAGTGCCATTGGTATACACGGGAAAACAGTTTCATGGATAAAGAACTATCTCGAAAACAGAAGGCAATGCGTAGTTGTGAACGATATTATGTCTGATTACCTCAACGTTTTTTCTGGTGTACCACAAGGCTCGTTTCTTGCGCCCCTCCTATTTCTGATCTACATCAATGATATTCAATCATGTGTTCAGCCACATATTCAAATGCGCTTATTCGCCGATGATTGCGTAGTTTACACAACAGTAAATACCAGGGAGGATCAGGTAAAACTAAACGATTCGCTAGCCGCAATACAAAATTGGTGCGACATATGGGGGATGAAACTGAATGCAACAAAAACTACCAGTATCTCCTTCACACACAAGAAAAATGCGCTTCAGTTTACGTACACCATAAATAACATACCACTCAGAAAATGCGATGAAGTCACATATCTCGGGGTCACTCTTACAACGAAATTAAATTGGGAACCTCATATAAATAACATATATAACAAGGCGCTAGGTAAGCTGCATTTCTTGAGAAGAAAACTCAGAAACACACCTCCTTGTGTTAAATTAAACGCATACAGAACCCTCATTAGACCCGCTTTAGAGCATGCTGACTCAATTTGGGCTCCGCACCAGAGGTATTTAACCGACAAACTAGAACGCATACAGAAATTAGCATTGAGATTCATATATTCGCGCCAAGCAAGCATTGCGAACCTGCGCGTCAAGGCTAACATTCAACCACTAGCTCAACGTAGAATGATTTCTAGATTAAAATTTCTATGCTTTCACGGCTCCTATCATATACCACAAGCATTCAAGACTTTATGCCCGAAATAATCATAATAAATCAATACGGTCCCATCCCAGTCATAATAACACTCACAAGTATTCCCACACGCCATTTCCCATTGGAACATGCTACCCTCTGAGGCGCATCTGTCAATGCATTTATTGACAGAATTCAGAATCTGCAATTCGAGTGGTAGTAAAGTGACTGATGTTATCTGTATTCCATATGCAGCCTCTTGTGGCTGCATACTTATCGCAAACGTTGCTTTTCCTGCTTGTACTAACCGCTCCTTTAAGCAAAGTGTGTGTATTTATTGAGTATGTTCACTTTTGTGCGTGCTTATGTTCTTTGTTTGGATACAATGGTTTCACTTTTCTCTCTTTTTCTCCTTTTTTGTACTATATCTCATTTTGTAACCACTCCTGCATGGGCCCGAGGAGGGCCTGCAGTATTGTGAAATAAATAAATAAATAAATAAATAAATAAATAAATAAATAAATAAATAAATAAAACATTTATTTGTCATCATCATTGGGCTATATTAAGTTCAGGTGTTCTTGTGTCTTTTTTATTATTTGATTTTATTAATTTGTGTATAGTTATCAGTCGATAAATAACTTGTTTTTTGTTTACTCCCGACTCTGACTCTTCCACTGTGTTCGCTCCAGTACGGAACGACCAACCGGCTTGTATACCCTGTCGATCGACTTCGCGCCGACGACGGGTGACAGCCGTGACATAATTATATCGCGGTTTTGCCACGTAAAGCCGAAGAATTTGTTTAAATTAAAAGAAAAAAACAGGTGGCTGCGTTCTTGGCTTCTTTTTTATAGGGGTGTGTCACAGACCCCATGAACGAGGTGCCAACGCCGGACCAAATTCCAAAGCCGACTTATCAGCTTCCGAAAATAATCTCACAGAAGCAAGGATAATTAAGAGTGGGCCCTCTGGTGCGCCAGCGAACGCCGGTTGCTGTCCAAAGACCGAGTCCGAGCCCAGAGTTGTCAAAACATAACAAAATATATTCTTCCCACAAGGAACTGTCTTGTGTGAAGAATCTTCCCTTTCATTGCTATCGACTCTTGCCTGAGCGGGAGCTTCTGTGCGCTGCTGCAAACGAAGTCGTCCGAGTTCTCTCTCTGCTATTTCAGCTTCTCTCTGTTGCTCCTTCAGTCGTTGTGTGTGCCACGTCTCTTCTCTGTACTTCGTCTTTTGACTGGTTTCAGTATGTACCAACTGACCCACATAGCTACTCTGCTGCTTTGCACCACACACTAATCATCAACGGTTTTTAAATTTGAATTTCCTGTCCTTGGTTTTTTGATCGTAGGGTTCCGGATTGTGGCTATGAGTCCCGGTCGGTTTATTTTCGGAATCGGGCGTGGAAAGGGGCTTGCCTGAGCCTTCGCTCGAAATACAGCTGCCGTCAGCAGTTGAACCCTTCGATCGTCGAGGGTTCGATCTTCGGTGATTCCTTCAAAGGATCGTCTGGGGCTCGAACTCCCTCGACGTTACGTATGATTAAGTCATACAGTGGGCTGTCTATACAAAGAGCAGTGACATTGCCACTGTAATATGGGGTCTTGGCTTCGGCAACCTTCCTAGCCGTACCATCGACCAGGTAAACTAAACGGCTTTCGCCCGTGAGCTCATCGTTTTATTGCGATAGCAATTATATGGACACTTCAACCGGATTTCTGCCGTCGGCGTCGCCGTCGCCGTCAGGTTCCCTATAGATAAAATCTTCACCGCGCGCCGTATGCCCGAGCGGAAGCGTGCGGGGACGCGCGCTATCACGGAGAGCGAACGCACTCATCTCCCACGCGCAAGCAAGGAAGTAGGAAGCCAGCGCCGGAGGGAGCGGGGGGACTCTGCCAACAACTGCGCTCGTCGCTCGTCCGCACCGTCTCTTATCTCCACACGGCTCTGACCTTTATGCGCCGTGCATTCGCCGCTCAGTTTCCGTTGAAGCGATAGACCGCACGTACCTTCGCCCGCGGCGGCGTATGCTTGCTGCCAGCGTTTTGACAGTCGTTTTCTGCAGTCATTCAGTGTGATCTATTCGTGTTTGTTTGTGCGCGCTCACACCACGCTTGTTCATTCAGTTGGTAATAGTCGGGCCACATTTTCCAACGCACTCTACACATGCAATGCTGCCCGGATCGGCAGTGCAGCGCTACATGTGTGTCCCTTCGAACGCGCTGCCCACGGGAAGCGCTTCTCATCAACACCACCGTTTCACAAGCGCCTTCTCGTGGTCATCGAGTCTCTCTTCATGTCGGTCTACTTACGGCGCAGCACACCTGCTTACTTAATCAGCTCATGTTTACTACAATTCACTTTGCTACCAAAGCCGCTCACCTTACTTCGTATGACATTGCTGTGTTGCTATCGCATTCATTGCTTCGCCCTTAGGGCGAAACTGTGACATTTTTTGACCAAGTCTCTTCACACGATCACTGTGCTGCTGCCGGTATCTCGTAACACCGTGATTTGGTTTTCTTCCATTCTTCCGGCAAGTACAGGCATTCAGGAAATTATGGGCGTTGTGAAACCACAGCATTAACGACTGGAATTCTTTTAACCGTCTCCGAGTTCTACAAAGTCGGCGTTTATGTCTTCTTGATGTTTTGGCGGGGCATAACCACAGGGGTAATTGGAGAGGCGTTCGTCCTGCAGTGGACATAAAATATAGGCTGATGATGATGATGAAACACAGGATGCTAGGGGAGTTTCCTTCACTCCGTTGCGGCATGTATCGGCTTTATGCCCAGTTCGCCCACATTTAAAACAGTTGACATCATTGGGGCGCGCCAAATTGCCCCGACAATTGCTAGCATGGTGGTCCAGTCGGTTACAAAGATAACACCTCGGAACAGGCTTCTGAGGATTTCTCCTTTCATCGGATGCCGGTTTCTTTGCGGCCTCTGCCTCCTCTTTTTTGATCTTGGAGAGATTGGTGCCTACCTGTGCTTCCAAAAATTGGTCTGCCAATTCCAACATATCTTGAAGCGATTTAGCTTTCCTTTCTTTCAGATAGAGTGACATGCTCGGGTGGCAACTGATGAAGAATTGCTCCTTGATTAGAAGCTCTCTAAGCGCACCGTACTCCTGTACAGTCTCTGAAAGTTCGGTCGACCTATGAAAATAATGGCTAAACCGCGCGGCAAATTGCGTGGCGCTCTCGCCATCGGCGGGCTTTTCGGTCCTAAACTTGTCTCGGCACCCTTCTACGGTGAACCTAAAAATGTCTTTAGTAGAGCGGCTTTCACCCTTCCGTAATTAGAGACATCGGTTGGCGTCAGCCTACCGTACACACTAAGTGCTTCGCCAATCAAACACGTGCTCAACGCAGTGGCCCATTGATCCTCTGGCCAATTATGGCTTTTAGCAACTGTCTCAAATCTATGCAAATAAGCATACAGGTCCTCTTTTCTTTCATCGAATGCCACAAGCAGCTTGCTTGGGTTCAGACGGAAGCTAGTGTGTTCCCTTTCAGTGGTATCGACTCTTGCCTGAGCGGGAGCGTCTGTGAGCTGCTGTAAACGAAGTTGTTCAAGTTCTAACTCGTGCTGTCTTTCTCTTTCTCTCTCGGCTATTTCAGCTTCTCTCTGTTGCTCCTTCGCCTCTCTTTCTTCTTTTATCTGTAGCTCCTTCGCCTCTCTTTCTTCTTTTATCTGTAGCTTCTTCGCCTCTCTTTCTTCTTTCATCTGTCGCTCCTTCGCCTCTGTTCTTTGGCCCTTTCGGTCGCTAGCCTTTCTTTTTCTCTTTCGAAAGCTTCTTTTTCCTTCTGGCTAACCCACTTCCGTAGTTACGCTCTGGAAAGACCCATCTTCTCACCAAGGGCAACTAATTTCTCGTGATCCATGATGCCCTTCAAAAACTAGCCGCGTGCAAAAATATCTGATTTCAACTATCAAACTGCTCTCTGCACACAAGTTAGCGAACCGTGGTGCAACACTCAAAATCGTTTACAATGGCAATGTAAACGACCCTAGGCTCTTTCTCCCTACTATGGACACACAATTTGCACCAGAAAGGTCGTGTCGCGGACGCCAGAAATATTGCCACAGACTCCGGTGGACGAGGTGCAGACGCCAGACCAAATTCCAAAGCCGACTTATCAGCTTCCGAAAATAATCCCACGAAAGCAAGGACAATTAGGAGTGGGCCCTCTGGTGCGCCAGCGAACGCCGGTTGCTGTCCAAAGACCGAGTCAGAGCCCAGAGTTGTCAAAACACAACAAAATATATTCGATCTTGACACAAGCACACACACATGCAAATTTAGGCTAGACACATCACAATACTGACACGTAGTAGTGACGCCGAGGTAAACAGTCGTAAAACTGTGTATGACGAAAGTAATTCTTTATTGGGCGAACCTGTGCCCACAAAAGCAAGCTACACTCGAAGCACAACGAAAGCGGCGAACACAGTCGGCGGTCGTCGAAATCTGATCAGCGGCGAAGCGCGTCGGCTTTTATACCTGAGTCATCGAAGGTTTCAGATTAATCCCTGATGCCCGCGTGTCTTCCAGAAAGTTCTAGACAATTCGCGTCGGTCATACAATCAGATAACATAAGCGTCGGTGAAAACAGGCAACGGAAACAAGCATCGATAACGTTCTAGAAACTTCCGATACAGGCGCGTCCTGCGCCGAGCGACAACGTTTAACGCCTGCTAGCCGGTGGAAAGCGGCCATCGGCGAAAGATAAACATGTATACGTGTCAATACCCTCCCCTTAAAAAGCATCGTCCCGATGCTACAAACACGAAAGCGAAAACAAAACCACGCGTAATAAAAAAAACAATAACAAAGTAACAAAGTACCTAACGTCGTCAGCGGGCGTAGAAAGGCTTAAGACGCACCACATGGATGACTTCAGGTCGTGCCCGGCGCCGCTGTGATTGCGAAATGCCGTCTGGCACGACATCATAGTCCAGTGCGCAAATACGTCGGATTATCTTGTATGGTCAGAAATAGCGACGCAAGAGTCTCTCGCTAAGTCCTCGTCGGCATATCGGAGTCCAGACTAGAGATGGGCAAAATGGCTCACTTCAGTGAGCGGCTCCGAACGGCTCAGCTCACTGAAATGAACCGGTTCATTTGAACGGCTCACCAGTTCACTTAAACGTGTAACCTGTGTTATGCATATTCTATAGTTATCTGGCTTTGAAAAAAAACTATATATGCATAATTTAATAACCGTGTTAACGGTATTTTCGCTATGTTTAGAGAATATTTTTACATATATTAAGAGCGTGAATTTTTAGCTGTAATGAAACTTTCTTTTCTGATATTGGGGATAAATGCTTATGATACTGTGACAGGCAGAATGCGACGTACTTTTTTCAGAAAAAAAAGTATGTAACTTCATCGTCATTACAGAAGCTTGTCTGTTTTTGTGGTACTTTAAAATCAACTTTTGTCAAAATAAAAACACACAATGATTGTACATTTTGTTTCAACTTTATTCATTTATTCACATACGTACGTTCACTATAATATGAGGAAGCTGTAATGCCATGCAAAATGAATGTAGAAATCATTTCTTGAAGTAATATACAAAAATCACACGAAAGATCCACAAAACTGCCGCATGTACCTTTCGTGTTTTTTTTTCTCTTGAGTGCACGCTCGATACTGGCGATCATGCCATCATACGCCAGGACAAAAAGAAAAAAGAAGAAATGAAGCTCTATTACAACACAAGAGATCATTGACCTCGTTTTAAGGACGTGCTAATGATACACGCTCAGAAAATGCACTGAAGTGGATGTCATAGGCGACATTTTCATGACTACACTAATTAGCACAAATGAAGACCAGGACGTAAACTGTACGTTCACCTGTTGTCTTTAAAGACACGGAAGACCATCTTCGACTTGTTATTGGACCAGCGTACGATGTGCGATCGGTGAGAGTCGTGAGACATCGTTCGAACAGCAGCAGGAAACGAACGGTACCATCCTTTGCCAATTAAGATTCTTCTCCCCTCGGTAGCATCGGGTGCCACCCCCCACCATAGGACGCACAAAAAAAACCAAAGGGAGTGCTGCTCACACCACACACTGCGAGCGAGTACCAGTAGCACGAGCCTGCCCACACCGGCCACCATTCGTCGGTAAGAAATCGAAACCCAGAAGAACACCCAGCTCTGACGGAACGGTTCAGCACGGCTCATTCAAGGAGAGCGAACCGGCTTCCTAACTCCGAAAGAAACGCCGCTCACTTACTGAACCACGGCTCAATCACTCTTCAAAAGAACGGCTCAAAAGAGCCGGCTCGTTCCTGAGCGCTTTCTAGGAACGGTTCCTCACGCTAACTGAACGAGAGAGAGCCCAACCGGCTTCCTCTCTCCGAAAGAACCGCCGCTCACTTACTGAACCACAGCTCCCTCGCTCTTCAAAAGAGCGGCGCGCTCCTGAGCGCTCAGGACCGAGCCGGATCTTTTGAGCCATTCTTTTGAAGAGGAGCGGTGGTTCAGTAAGTGAGTGGCGGTTCTTTCGTTCTTCAGCCGAAGGCGAGGGGGTGAAGGCGACTCTTGCGAGGAAGGGTGGGAGGGAAGTTGCTTTTTCGTACCGCTAATAGATGGCGCGGAAGTCGCGCCCAGCAGAAGACACGGCTCTGACGGAACGCATCGGCACGGCTTTCTGAACGCGAGAGAACCGGCTCCCTTTCTCCAAAAGAACCGCCGCTCATTTTTAATTGAACCGCCGCTCACTCGCTCTTTAAAAAGAGCCGCTCACAAGATCCGGCTCACTCCTGAGCGACCCATCTCTAGTCCAGACCCAAACACGGTCTCCGGGCTGGTACTCGACGTAGCGTCGTCGAAGATTGTAGTGTCGGCTGTCGGTTCTCTGCTGGTTCTTGATGCGCAGGCGGGCGACCTGTCGACCTTCTTCGGCACGCTGCACATAAGTGGCAACGTCGAGATTTTCTTCGTCAGCGACGTCCGGTAGCATGGCGTCAAGCGTCGTTGCCGGGTTCCTTCCGTAGACCAGGTTGAACGGCGCCATGTGCGTCGTTTCTTGCACGACCGTGTTGTATGCGAAGGTCACGTACGGAAGGATGGCATCCCACGTCTTGTGTTCGACGTCGACGTACATTGCCAGCATATCAGCGATGGCCTTAGTTAGGGGCTCGGTGAGGCCATTCGTCTGCGGGTGGTAGGCGGTGGTGCGGTGATGGCTTGTCTGGCTGTATCGCAGGATGGCTTGAGTTAGTTCTGCCGTAAAGGCCGTGCCTCTGTCGGTGTTGAGGACTTCTGGGGCACCGTGACGCAGGAGGATGTTCTCAACGAAGAATCGGGCTACCTCGGCGGCACTGCAATTTGGGCAAGGCTTTTGTTTCGGCGTAGCGGGTGAGGAAGTCCGTAGCGACGACGATCCATTTATTCCCGGACGTCGATGTCGGAAAAGGCCCCAGTAAGTCCATCCCAATCTGCTGGAACGGTCGGCGAGGTGGCTCGATTGGCTGTAGAAGTCCGGCTGGCCTTGTCGGCGGTGTTTTGCGTCGCTGACAGTCTCGGCATGTCCTTACGTAATGGGCGACGTTGGCAGAGAGGCAAGGCCAGTAGTATTTTTCTTGTATCCTCGCGAGAGTGCGGGAAAAACCGAGATGTCCAGCCGTTGGGTCGTCATGGAGAGCTTGCAGAACCTCTGGACGCAATGCTGAGGGTACCACGAAGAGGTAGTTGGCTCGGAGCGTGTGATGTGTTTTGCCACTATTAGATCTGCTTCGGTCGAAGGTTCATCCTTATCGCTGACACCAGTTATTAGATCTGGTAGGCGTTGGTTGCGGGAGTTGGGGGACGTTGAGGCGGACTTGGGAGAAACAGGAGGGATTTATTTACATTATGTACAGTGATTAAAATACAAAGTAAGGAACAGTCATAAAGTGATCGACGGCCGGCAGCCTCTCGGACGCTGCGGCCCGTGGCAAGAAGAGCTCCCTTCTCCTCGATTTGTCGCTCTTTTAACCCCTTCGGTCTCTCGGGGTCTCTCGGGGTCCCGTCATTTTTGGCCAATCGTCGAGCCAGCTCAGGTGTCGTCATTTTCCTCCCCTGGTATTGGCCCGTGCAAGTGCCGTCATATTCGGCCAATGGGGACGCTCCGAGGGCTTCATTGTCCGATGGCTGATTTACCTCCGGCTTTGCCTCCTCGCCTGGAAGCGCTCGGCTGAAGGAGACAGGATGTTCTCGGAACGGCCCTCCAGAGCTGCAAAACCGCTTTGCACTCGACCAAGGCTTCCTTCCTGGAACCGTGCCAGCCTCCCGTTCCACTTTTGGGAAGAGTCAAGCAGGGGGAGAGACAATAGCTCGACGTGCGGTGCGTGAGGTAGGAGTCGCCAACCTGTCTGACGGGTCCGGTAGCGTGGTTGACGCGCCTCGGGGCACCATAATTGGAATGCGAAGACCTTTTTAAGGTGGTGGGGAAACTTGGGTGATTCCGGGAAAGGGTCCGTATCTAACACCACCTTTACTCGCTTGGGAGTGCGGAGAGTTGCGTGCATGCGCTACTCTCGATGGAGGAGAGACACGACCGGCGGCACAGCAAACGAGGATTTAATATGTACAGGGATGGTGAACTCACGCGGCAAACAACACTAAAACCGAAAGTCAAAACTAAAGACACGCGAAACTAGACATTACTCAACGAAAAAGCTTACTTAGTAGAAAATCCAAATCTCTAACTAAATACACCACTACTAGAAAACAACTATCTCATTTACGGAGCCTAGCTCCGCCTTATAGTCTCTCGGTCAGTCTTAGCTTTTGCTCGCCAAAGTCTGGCCACCTTGGCCCCGGCCTAACTGCGTCGTAAATCAGAAACGTGATCGTCCCTTACGGATCGTTGTCTTGAAGTTCTTGTCGCACACGTGTCGGGCTCGTCGGAAGCGTTGAGAGTGCCGTAGGTGCCGACGCCTCGCGTTGTCTCTTTATCGGCGGTGAACTCGTCGGCTCGTCGGTGATGAGCTCGTCAGCTCGTCGGCTCGTCGGCGATGGCGCTCGGCGTTACTTAGGCCCACCTGGGTAGGCCTAGCGTCGGGATGCGTCGCTACCTCTTCGTGAGTGCCGACGTGGCGTCCCGCGGAGAATCGAACGTGCCGGTCTGCCGCAGAAGGGGGATCCTCTCTGGGGTGCCCAGTCCTGCCGTGAGAGGCTGCAGCCAGTCCAGGAGCCTCGCTCGAACTTGCCGAGGTCGACGGCCACACCTTGGACGGCCAACGTCACGGACTCAACCAGACCCCCAAGTCTCCCGTCGCCAAGCGGAGCTGGCGATGCGACCTTCCTGGCCCGGAGCCACGTCGATAATCCCCCGACAGCGCCGTTCATCCCCCGATCACGCCTCGGCTCACGCGCCTCGAGAGCTCGTGCCGTTCCGAACACTGTGCTTCACGTGCTCTTCTTCTTTTTCGCGCCGCAGGCGGCCTCTTACATATGACAGAGCGGCGCGAAGTTCTTCTTTAGGAGAATGTCGTTTTGCAAGAAAAACGACGCCAATCCTCGCCTGAACACCTGCGGCACAATGACGGTCTTGCCTTCCAGGTAGTCTACAAGGCTCCTTAGTTCCGGGTCGGCTCGCTGTTGTTCGGCGAATTCGTCGGCACTGATGGGTCCCAAGAAAGTGTCGTCATCCTGGTCGTCTCGTGGCGGCGGTTCGACGGGGGCGCGAGACAAACAATCGGCGTCAGAGTGCTTTCGCCCGGACTTGTAAACGACGGTGATGTCGAATGCTTGAAGTCTCAGGCTCCATCGTGCGAGGCGACCTGAAGGATCCTTCAAGTTAGCTAGCCAACACAAGGCGTGGTGGTCGCTCACAACTTTAAAGGGCCTGTCATAGAGGTAGGGGCGAAACTTTGATGTAGCCCAGATGATGGCGAGGCACTCCTTTTCTGTTGTGGAATAATTTGCTTCCGCCTTCGATAGCGACCGGCTAGCGTAACTTACAACCCTTTCTAGTCCGTCAGTCCTCTGTACAAGCACGGCGCGGATTCCTACACTGCTTGCGTCGGTGTGGACTTCGGTATCGGCGTTCTCGTCGAAATGCGCAAGTATTGGCGGCGATTGCAGGCGTCGCTTCAGTTCTTCGAATTCTTCGACTTGCGCGTCTCCCAGTTGAACTCGACGTCGGCCTTCGTGAGATACGTCAGTGGCTCAGCGATCCGTGAAAAATTCTTGACGAAGCGCCTGTAATAGGCGCACAGTCCAACAAATCGACGCACTGCCTTCTTGTCAGCGGGCGGAGGAAAGTTGGAGATGGCCGAAGTTTTCTGAGGGTCGGGGCGCACTCCAGACTTGTTGATGACGTGGCCCAAAAACAAGAGCTCCTCATATGCGAAGCGGCACTTTTCGGGCTTGAACGTGAGTCCGGAGGTTTTGATAGCTTGAAGAACTGTTTCAAGGCGCCGATGGTGTTCTTCGAAGCTTGAGGTAAACACAACGACGTCGTTCAAATAGACGAGGCAAGTCTGCCACTTCAAGCCTGCCAGTACTGTATTCATGACGCGTTGGAAAGTCGCAGGTGCCGAGCAAAGACCAAACGGCATGACCTTGAACTCGAACAGTCCGTCTGGAGTTATAAAGGCAGTCTTCTCCCTGTCCTTCTCGTCGACTTCGATTTGCCAGTAGCCGGTTTTGAGGTAAATCGACGAAAAATACTTTGCGTTGTAGAGTCGATCCAAGGGGTCGTCAATCCGTGGGAGGGGGTATACGTCCTTCTTCGTGATCTTGTTGAGGCGACGATAATCGACGCAGAAACGTAGGGTTCCATCCTTCTTCTTCACTAACACCACGGGGGACGCCCACGGCCTCTTGGACGGCTGGATGATGTCGTCGCGTAGCATTTCGTCGACTTGTTGCCTTATGGCCTCGCGTTCGCGCGCCGAAACTCGGTACGGGCTCTGACGGAGTGGGCGGACATTTTCGTCGGTTATGATGCGGTGCTTGGCGACAGGGGTTTGTCGAACTTTTGACGACGACGAGAAGCAGTCCTTGTATTGCAGGAGCAGAGCTTTTAGCTGTTCTTTCTTATGCCTGGGAAGGTTCTGGTTGACGTCGAAAGTTGGTTCAGATACTATAGTCGTCGTTGCAGGTGCACTATAGTCGTCGTTGCAGGGCGACTAGCTCCTGCTTAACTCCCCGCATGAGCATGCGAACTTTCTTGTCTTCTGGCATAGCGGGGTCGGCGTGCCGGAATAATCGAGTCATTTCTTCAGTGTACATACCGATGCTCTCATTCGGGAGCTGTACACGGTTTTCCAGCAAGGCTGCAGCTCTTTCTTTACGGACGACGCTAGTGAAGGTGTTCAGGAATGCGGCTCGGAAGAGGCCCCAGGTTGTTAGTGCACGCTCCCTATTCTCGAACCAGGTTCTGGCGCCGTCTTCAAGCGAGAAGTAAACATGGCGCAGCTTCTCGTCGCAGTCCCACTTGTTGAACGTAGCGACCCGGTCGTATGCCTCCAGCCAGCTTTCGGGGTCTTCACATGGCGAACCGCGGAAAGTCCGCGGCTCCCTGGGTTGTTGCATCACGATTGCAGATGTTGGCGCAGGGGCTGTCATGGTAGCTGCTGCCGAGGTCGTGACTTTTGTCCTCTTGGTCTTCTCGGGAAGAAGTGCGTACTCCGGGGGTTGGTTTTGTAGCCTGAGGCTAGCTCGATGCTCCGGGACAACGTTGGTACTCTCTTCGGGGTTCGGGCTTGGATCATGGCTTTGCGGGGGCGTTCGCTGCATGAACGCACTAGCACCTCCACCGGATGTCACGTAGTAGTGACGCTGAAGTAAACAGTCGTAAAACTGTGTATGACGAAAGTAATTCTTTATTGGGCGAACCTGTGCCCACAAAAGCAAGCTACACTCGAAGCACAACGAAAGCGGCGAACACAGTCGGCGGTCGTCGAAATCTGATCAGCGGCGAAGCGCGTCGGCTTTTATACCTGAGTCATCGAAGGTTCCAGATTAATCCCTGATGCCCGCGTGTCTTCCAGAAAGTTCTAGACAATTCGCGTCGGTCATACAATCAGATAACATAAGCGTCGGTGAAAACAGGCAACGGAAACAAGCATCGATAACGTTCTAGAAACTTCCGATAGAGGCGCGTCCTTCACCGAGCGATAACGTTTAACATTTGTTAGCCGGTGGAAAGCGGCTACCGGTGAAAGATAAACATGTATACGTGTCAATACAATTCAGATGGGTATTCACGAAAACACAGAATAAATAACGATAAGCACTAAGTGTCCAATCGTATTCACCCGTGCTGGTCTTGAGCCGCACGATCTCGGCGTAGCTCGAAGTAAATCTTGAAGAAGGAACTTCTTCCGGAAATGCAGACGCTCGATGAACTCGTCGACTAGCCTGCCGAGGAATCCCGTTCTTCCGCAGACGGTCAGTCTTCACGTTACATCTCTTCACCGGCGCGGTCTGAATCCCCCTTCCGATTCCCCCACGGGGCTTTTATAGCGCTCGCCGGGGCTTCTCGAACCTTCCCTACTGAAAAACCCCCGTATTCCCCATAACTCCTATATCCAATAACATCATATGACATATATGAAAAACAGGTTTTTGTATAGGATCCTTGTGTTTCATATCGGATTATAGGATATGGAGGTTATGGGGCATATGGATTTTTCAATAGGGTTCGGTCGGAGTTGTGATCCCGTAGCATGGCCAAAGCCTGGGAATCTTCTAGTCAATCCGCCTTTTCATGTCCCGAGTGCGCATGCGCTGTACCCTAGCGGCGAGCGCCGAAAACGTTTTGTACCGCGTCGGTGGTTCGTGCAGCTGACGACGCACGCGGATGCAGCATAGCCGTCGAGCACGCAACTCTTTATTGTCGGCGTTGTGCCGGTCGACGACGAGGTATTTGCGCTGTGTTTCGGTAGAAAGTTCAGCTGTTCACAGCGATATCGGTTAACGTCCGCTACATCACAATATATGCCGACACGACACCGATGTCGGTCAGACGTCGACCTAGCTCACGCCGGCGCCAACGCTCGGCCGGCTGTAGTTGTGATACTGTGCCAGTGGGAGACCTGTATTGTCATACAAGTACATGACGAAGAAGCGACCGACGACGCGACCGACGACGGCGAGTGATGGTAGTGTGAGAAGCTTTCGTGCCGACGACGCCTACAAAACCAGTGTGCTTATCGCCGTGAGAGCGGCCGCCGAGTGAGAACATCGCACCGACAACGTGAATATCGCCGCAAATGCGCTCGTGTATGTATTTCTTGACGCTCAAATTGAGTCGGAGTGTGCTTCCGACGCTGATATGCACGAGTTCCAGCCCTTTACAGCCCTCCACATCAAGTTTGAGGCGGTGTCGATCTCATTCAGGCAGCTTCATTAGCTCTAACACAACCTACGAGTTCGTCCGCTACCGGCGGACCTGAAATGTAGGATAAGCAAGTACAACGAAGGAAACTGCTTATATAGTTCGGTACTGACCTTACCGACTTGAAGTGAACCTCTCTTAGCATAGTATGATGCACACACAGAGCGGGAAGCGGCGACACGGCGCAGTGCTAATACTACGGTACAGGCATCGTTCTTGAACTAAGGTCGCAGTCGCCGGCGCTTCCATGAACGAAGTGCAACTTCGCCAGATTTAGTAGTTACCGAAAACACAGTGTGGCTCTTCTGCTAAACAGGCAACAAGTGATGGACCTTTCGATACTGCATCGCTCGTTGCCACGCGAGTACGGCGGGCATCGGCATTCTCGCGTGCCAGTGCGGCTAGGTGGTCGTTGTCGTCGTTTTCGATGTGACATTCATGCCTTATCGTCTCAGTGTGATCGCTTCTGATATGTGCATGAGAAGTGTTCATCTATGCTTTGAACATTTCCTCATTATTTCGTGTGAGCGGTGCACGGTTTCTACTGTACTTGAAGCGAACATAGAGCGGTGGCCGTACGGTGCCGATGTAAACAAATGCGCCGTTCTTGCGTTGCATAAATACTCTGGGCGCAGTGTCGCCCCTTCAAAGAGCTATGGCCACTGTGGTCAAGACTCAGCTCAGTTTTTATCATCCTATTAGCGTACGTTCAGTGCAGGTCTAACAGTGGCAAATGCACGAACTCTGCTGCTATATATACGATACGGCTAACTTCCGCTGAGCGGAATCGACCCCAGCTTGAACTTTATGTGGGCAGCTGGCGAGTGCTCACGTTCGTGCATTTCAACTTCCGAAGCATGTTTGGACTCATATTCGGTACGAATAAATATGAGTAAGAGGAATACAAGCGTAGGTGGTGTGTCAATCGCGTTGCGGTGCGGTGTATTCGTTCAGAGGCACATCGCACGGTGACTGGTTTTGTCGGCGTAGCTGCACGAAATCCCGTCATCATATTTCGACGACTTGCGGTTGTAAGTTGCACCAGAGTCTTTGCCGGCCTAGTCATCCTATCCAACAAGCGGCCACTCACGCAAAACGAAAATTACAACGACTGACAAATGCACAAACCCATTTCAGCTCGCTTCTTGCAGCGTGCCTCTGCGTCCCGCAGGGCCCCGACGCCGTACATGTTGTTTCTCGTGGAGCCCGCTAAGGTGGCGCCGCAGCGCAATGCAAAAGTGAAGCCGATGCACGAGTGAAGCCGACGGGAGCGGACGTGCCGAGTTGAGGTGCCGTTTCAGCGCAGCAGGAGCAGCGTGCCAAAGAGATAAGTTTTCTTATTTTATATTTTGCTCTTTGTTTTTTATTGCGATGGCAACTATATGGACACTTCAACCGGATTTCTGCCGTCGGCGTCGCCGTCGCCGTGAGGTTCCCTATAGATAAAATCTTCGCCGCGCGCCGAGCGGAAGCGTGCGGGGACGCGCGCTATCACGGAGAGCGAACGCACTCAATCTCCCACGCGCAAGCAAGGAGGCGGGAAGCCAGCGCCGGAGGGAGCGGGGGGGGGGGGGGGGCGCATTTCTACTCTGCCAACAACCGCGCTCGTCGCTCGCTCGCACCGTCGCTTATCTCCACACGGCTCTGACCTTTATGCGCCGTGCATTCGCCGCTCAGTCCGTTGAAGCGATAGACCGCACGTACCTTCGCCCGCTGCTGCGGCGTATGCGCTTGGTGCCAGCGTTTTGACAGTCGTTGTTTGCAGTCATTCAGTGTGATCTATTCATGTTTGTTTGTGCGCGCTCACACTACGCTTGTTCAATCCGTTAGTAATGGTCGGGCCACATTTTCCAACGCACTCTACACATGCAATGCTGCCCGGATCGGCAGTGCAGCGCTACAGGTGTGTCCCTTCGAACGCGCTGCCCACGGGAAGCGCTTCTCATCAACACCACCGTTTCACACGCACCTTCTCGTGGTCATCGAGTCTCTCTTCATGTCGGCCTACTTACGCCGCAGCACACCTGCTTAGTTAATCAGCTCATGTTTACTACAATTCATACTGCTACCAAAGCCGCTCACCTTACTTCGTATGACATTGCTGTGTTGCTATCGCATTCATTGCTTCGCCCTTAGGGCGAAACTGTGACATTTTTTAGGAGGGTTAACTTAGCCAAGCAATCTTTATACATTATTTTCATGCTTTTTCACTTTCTTGGTCCTCTCGCTTAGATAAAAGTAGGTAACGAATAACCGTTTTTTTTTTTTCACATCTACGCCTTGTTAGTACAAGATGATGGTTGGTACTAGGGGGAACCCACGCGTGCGTTGTTCTGAGTGCGAGCGTTCTTACACGTTTGGATGAAACGCGGTTTAAGTCAGCACGCGAAGCGAACGGTGCAGATTTTATCTGTATGATGTGTGTGCTAGGGTCGCGGCTAGGCCGTCTAGAGCAGGAGAAGGATAAGCTAGCTAAGCGGGTTGGAAAGCTAGAAAAGGAACTTAAAAGCGAGTAGAAGCAGAGGAAGGAGGTAGAAGAAAAGCTAGTTAACGTAGAGATGCAGCTGAGGGCCACCATTCAACAAAGCAATGGTGAACCCATCGAGGCGAGCACCGCGAACGGAACTGGCTCCGATGCGAGTGCAGCCATAGCCTGCTATATACTTCATGCCTGCCCATCGGCGCCGAGAACGCAGGAAACCGGTCGTCGCGCCTAGTTCCGTCACTCACCGCCAGTTCGCGGTGCTACCCCAGAATAGAAATACAGGACGCTCTACCGCGGCGCGCGCAGTAGCATAACTATATATCACGTTTTTTATTTTTTTTACCTGTGCCGATTCTATTGTTTTACAATATCTGTGGGCGTTTCACGCCAACACAGACGCGTACAGGCCGCCGCGAATTGCTTCTTCCGAAAAAAAAAAAAGGATAAAAGGAAAACCACAGCTCTCATCTGTACTACTATGAAGCTTCATTTTCCTTCTGCTTATTAGTACATATGTTTTGTATGTCAGGGTGGAAGAAAACAATGTCGGCTCTAATAACTGCACAACAAACACTTGTATTGTCATCATTTGGATTTAAAGTTTGTGGAGCTTTCGGGACAGGGGCTTCTGTGAAAAAACTTTTGCGATGTCGTAGACGTTGTGTCTTCCGCCATTGCAGACAGATGTCCGAAACGACGGCCGCTGCGAAGTTCCGTTGCGAGGCGAGACGTACCCCGCACCACCACCAAAGTGTGACGGAAGCGAGATGGAGGCGAAGGATATATTTAGAAAATATATACAGGAGGAGGCTAGGGCAAGAGATGTCCGATCCGGCCCAAGTGCTAGCGTCTTCATCGTCCTCTTTGTCGCTCTGCCAAGCATCGCGTTGATCCATGTATGGATCACTCCGTAACAACATTTATGGCCTCTGCATGCACGTTGAGTTGTTTCCATCCTCAATATATGTTGTAAATTATTATGTGTTTTTTTTTCATGAGTCGCTAGCATTACCTACTGGAAAGAGAAGCAATGCTGAGACACATATCATTCACGTGTATTTCACACACAGTTGATAAAAGACTCTGCCGAAGGGGTCACTGAAGTATGCAGGTCTTTTTCAGTGTAAAAAAAAAGTGTGCAAACCAATCTTTAGCGAGTTGAACAAACAGCAACATATTCATTCTCTAGACATAGGCTATCCATATCATTAGAAATAATTGTTAGTTGGCTACCTCTTTCTCTTTCAAAATATCATAAATTTTGTCCTGCGTACACATTGAAATATAATGTTTCTGTGCATGGTGTTCGCATTGGAAATTAAAATATCATGTTGAAGTGACGAAATATGGATGAAGGAGCAGCCGTTGGTGCTTCTAATGCGCTTGTTTTCCTATTGCCAGGATTTTCAGAAATAAAGCTAAAGTATGAATAAAAGCCGTGCACGTCCGCGTCAACAATGATGCAGAGAGCTTTTAGCCACAATAACATTTTAAGGGAAAATGTAGAGGCATAAACGGTTCGGGTAACAGGACTCTGGTACTGACATTTTAGGACCGGCGGGGGGTTGACCCCTCCCCCGGAAAACTGTGGAGAGGGCTCGAGCCCCGGAGCCCCGTAGTCGGCACCTATGCAAGCAACGACAAGCAACATTATCTTCGTTCTGTCCCGCTTCCACGCTTTAAGTGCCTCATCGTCCTCAGGCACCGAGAGAAGGGGTGTTCTTTTTCTGCTTTTCTATGCCCGGCGCACAACAGTGTGTCGTTTCATGCCACTTGCCATTGCTTCTTACAGCGTGGAAACGTGTAAAAATATTGTCGCCACAAGGAGGTAACATTACACATCGTGAATGCGAACAGAAATGAGCGTGGAGCAAAAAGAACCGAACAGAACCATGCCAACCGAACGCACTCGCTATAGACTTCAGACTCTCTCCAGGCGGCGCTGCGAATGGATGGATGGACGAGTCTGGCTCCAACCCTTTTGCACAGGATGGCATTCACTACAGTGGTGCCATGGGCAGGAGGGTGGATAGGGCGCCAAGCTACGGCTTTTTTGGGGGGACCCAGAGCCCTGAGGCCACCAGTGTAGACGAAGACGGACCCAGAGAGGCCCCAAGATTCAAGAAACGTAGAGTCTGTAGGAGAAGAAATAGACGTAAGCACCAGTGTCAAGGTTATTCGGACATAGAGTACATTAACATGCAAGGTGGCAGGAATAGGCTGAAGTGGGAGGAGATAGACGAGCAACTAAGGCAAGAAAAGCTGATGGTATACGGGTTTGTGGAGACACATCTTAGGGACATGGAGCAACCTCCCTGTAATCCTGACTATGCATGGGAATATTGCAATAGAACAGAGGGCAGCAGAAAAGGGGGTGGAATTGGTGCATTCATTCATAAAAGTATGAACTGGCAAAGGGTCAAACAGGAATGCAAGGAGCATTTATGGCTAAAATGGAAAGTGGCAGGAGAGCAGACACTCCTTGGCTTTGTATACCTCTGGACAGGAGCAAATGCCAAAGAGAAAAAAAATGCTGGAATGCATATCAAGTGACATTAATGAGCTAGGAGAACGGTGCGAGATTATTATACTAGGAGACATGTACGCACAAATAGAAGACATGGACGGGTACACACTCAACAGGCAACATGATGCTGGATATGTGTGAAATGCATGACTTAGTTGTATGCAACAGTACTGAGAAGTGTGAAGGGCACATAACATGGGAGGTAGGGAGCCTGCAGTCGACGATAGATTATGCACTAATATCACATAGGATGCATGATAGGCTAAAGGTAATGAACATAGATGAATATGGCTCCAGAAGTCTAGGTAGTGATCACAAACGTATTAAGGTGAGTTTTGGAAGAGAAATGAAAGTAGGTAGGAGGCAAGATGAACAACCAGGTGGGATATTTTACTCGGAAAAGCAGCTGGAAATAGCAACCCAACAAATTGAGGAAGTAATTTCAGAGGATACTAAAACAGAATGGACATATGCAAATTTAACAGGGCTATTTGAGCTAGAGCTTGCTAAGGTACGAGTCAGACCAAAAGGGAACAGAAGACGTAAACCCAAGAGCTGGTGGGATGAGGAGGTTAAGAAGGCCATGGAGAGACGTCAGGAAGCATCCAGGGAACACAGATATTCAAAGCAGAGGGGTGAACCAGAAGCTGATGTAGACAGAAAATGGGATAACTTCTTAAACTGTAGAAGGGAAGCATCCCATTTGATCAATGAGAAGATTAGAAGAAAGGGGACCCAATGGTTGTCAGAAGTAGAGATGGGTCGCTCAGGAGCGAGCCGGATCTTGTGAGCGGCTCTTTTTAAAGAGCGAGTGAGCGGTCGTTCAGTAAAAATGAGCGGCGGTTCTTTTGGAGAAAGGGAGCCGGTTCTCTCGCGTTCAGAGAGCCGTGCCGATGCGTTCCATCCACGGTGTAAGAATAAGGAGAGGTGCTGACACTCTCCCCCCAACGCGCGCGAAAGCGCCGCTCGCTCCCGTCCAGATTATGTTCGGCTTGGTTGCAGCTGGTTCGGCGCCATCGTAGAGGGCGCTGCGGTATGCGGTCCCAGCCTCGGCGACGAGGCGCGTGCTGCCGCTGCTTCGTCTTCCTGCTTGCATGTGCGGTTGCGCTGTTTTGAAGGCACGATTTGTGTTCGCGTTCGTTTCATGAGCTTATGCTTGGGAATTGTCGCCACGGGCCCTCGACGAAGGTGGCAGCGGCCTTCTGAGGGGCGTTTGAAATGGCTAGAAAGTGCTTCGTTCCGAACTGCAATTCTGGATACCTGACTTCTGCGGAGCGTGTGCCTTTATTCAAAGCGCCGTCCGACAGCGGTCGTCTAGAGCAGTGGCGCCGTGCAAATCTGAGGGCAGACCGATCTCTAACGCCTACCGACCATGTCTGCACCAGCCATTTTTCAGAGGATACGATATCGATGGCATATTGTCACGACGTCGAAAGCTCGAGGGACAAACGAAACGCACTTGTCGGCAGAGGCAGTAACAAGAACGGATGGTTTTAAAATAGCGCGCGCTAGTCACTGCTTCTTCTTCTTCTTGCTATGTTTTTCATAAGTGCCGATGTGTCTTATGCCGTCGTCATCGCCGCGCTAGACACGTGGCAATATTACGCGGAGCGCTCGATAGAAGGATTCCCACCTTATTTCCAAACTGTCCAAAGAACCTCACACGGTCAAATATACCTCGAAAGCCGCTGCGGAAGAGAGAACCTCCTGTGTGCCGCAGTAGTTTGTGTAAATTTTGCTGCATGTAAAAGATATATACTGGGTGGTTTACTATCATGCACCAAGATTGGAAAATATGTAAATGTCACGTAGCTGGACAGAACCAAGGTAATGTTGTCTGCCGTCGCTTGGAGATACTCAGATTATTTTTTATTCCGCTTAATTACATAATTATTTTCATAATTGATTTATCAAGTCTTTTAATGCTATAATTGGATAAAAAGTATGAACAAGAGAATTGTACAGCAGCGTGAAAAACTCCCAATATAACTTTCTGTTGCTCAATAAGTGATACATAAAAGTGTTTTCCGAGCGTGAACGAAACCCGCGAATACAGCAATATTGCCGCGCGACTGGCCGCTCGAGGCACTTTGCGTGTATTCGTGAGCTTCTTACATGCTCGGAAAAACACTTCTACGTAGCGCGTATTGAGCAATACAAAGCTGTATCGGGAGTCTTTGATGTTGCTCTACAATTTTCTCATTGACACTTTTAATCTAATTATAATAATTGAGAAGTTGATCAATAAATACGACTAATTATCTAATTAGGCGAAATGTAAAAAATAACCGAGTATCTCCCAGGGACGGCAACAACATTACTATGGTTCTGTCCAGCTACGTGACATTTGCATATTTTGAAATATTTGTGCACCCTGTAAAATACTGCTGTTTTCTGTGCAGATGTGTGCCTGATTTTCAAATTTGTTCCATCCTGGCTACTGAATTTTTTTTACAATGCGCGTGCGGTGTATATTACACGCTTGCATGTTTTTATACATTTTTACATTGTGGGAGTGTATGAAACCGCAAGCTTCTGGGATGGTTATCACCTATTAAAATTATCGAGCTGCTTCGATCATGCACAAGTTTTTTCGTATTGTGTCTATGCAAAAAAAAGTCTATGGGATTATTGTGTGGTGGGTGTAAGTGTATTTGTGGACAGGCTGTAGCATGCATTGTCAAACACGCTTACATTGGCACATTCTCATATGCAATTTAAGAAAAAAAAGTTACCTCTTCTTTTTTAGATCCTGCAAGAGTCACTCGGTCCTCAATGGACGAAAGCCCAATGAATAATATACACGGTCGATGTTAAGTGGAATTGGAATAAAAAAAGCATTTGCTCAGGTTTTCATCAGTAAACTGTGGTAGTGATGCTCTAATTCAAGATAGACGCCTGCCTTCGTCCCGCCTAATAAATTCCCATTTGAAAGAGTTTTTACATAGCTGATGTGCATTCTCATCTTAAGTTCTAGCCATGAACAGCCACTTTGTTCTAGTGCATTGCATATCGGAAGCTTGCGCTGTTTCATTTCTTAATTTATATCGCGGCCACATTGAATTCGCGCAACGATGATTGAACGGTTTTCTGAGTGTGAATGGAAGCAGCGATAAGCATGAAATACATTTTCTGGTGCAGTCACTATTTTCTTCTGATCGAGGGGTAGCACGTGGGCTAACACTTTCATTTGTTTATGCTCGGATGAACGGCTAGACCGCACGAAACAAACTGCGCGCGCGAGGGTAACTTCAGTGGGCTTTGAGTGCTGCCCGATTGATCCGTGTTCACATCATCCACGCCCTGCAAAAGGAACCTTCATGTTAGCGAAGCCTGGTACACTTATCAGTTTAATGAGAAATAACGATTTTTTTTCGCGCTTTGAGATTTACTGGCGCCACTATGAACGAAAATTTAGCGGAGGCAGAGGAATGCCAAGCCGCCGGCGCCGCTAAGCTGGGACCGCTGGCCGCGGCGCCCTATCTGCTCGCAGCAGAGCTACTCGGTGCGCCCGCGCGCGGCCGAACATATATAATCTGGACGCTCGCTCGCTCGCAGTGTCAACACCTAAATATTCTTCCACCGTGGTTCCATCAGAGCCGCGTCTTCTGCTGGGTGTGACTTCCGCGCCATCTATTAGCGGTACGAGAAAGCAGCTGCCCTCCCGCCCTTCCTCGCAAGAGTGGCCTTCACCCCCTCGCCTTCGGCTGGAGAACGAAAGAACTGCCGCTCACTTACTGAACCACGGCTCCCTCGCTCTTCAAAGGATCCGGCTCGCTCCTGAGCGCTCAGGAGCGAGCCGCTCTTTTCGCCACGGCTCCCTCGCTCTTCAATAGATCCTGCTCGCTCCTGAGCGCGCCGCTCTTTTCGCCACTGCTCCCTCGCTCTTCAAAAGATCCGGCTCGCTCTTGAGCGCTCAGGAGCGCGCCGCTCTTTTGAAGAGCGAGGGAGCTGCGGTTCAGTAAGTGAGCGGCAATTCTTTCGGAGAGCCGGCTGGGCTCTCTCTCGTTCAGTGAGCGTGAGGAACCGTTCCTAGAAAGCGCTCAAGAACGAGCCGGATCTTTTGAGCCGCGCTTTTGAAGAGCGATTGAGCCGTGGTTCAGTGTGTGAGCGGCGTTTCTTTCGGAGTGGGGAAGCCGGTTGGCTCTCAAAATTAAATTATGGGGTTTTACGTGCCAAAACCAGTTCTGATTATGAGGCACGCCGTAGTCGGGGACTCCGGAAATTTGGACCTGGAGTTCTTTAACGTGCACCTAAATCTAAGTACACGGGTGTTTTAGCATTTCGCCCCCATCGAAATGCGGCCGCCGTGGCCGGGATTCGATCCCGCGACCTCGTGCTCAGCAGCCCAACACCATAGCCACTGAGCAACCACGGCGGGTACCGGTTCGCTCTCCTTGAATGAGCCGTGCCGAACCGTTCCGTCAGAGCTCGGTCTTCTGCTGGGTTTCGAGGTTTCGATTTCTGACCGACGAATGGTGGCCGGTGGGGGCAGACTCGCGCTACTGGTACTCGCTCGCAGTGTGTGGTGTGAGCAGCAGTCCCTCTGGTTTTTTGTGCGTCCTATGGTGTGGCAACCGATGCCACCGAGGGGAGAAGTAAAGAAGTCTTAATTGGCAAAGGATGGTACCGTTCGTTGCCTGCTGCTGTTCGAACTATGTGTCACGACTCTCACCGATCGCACATCGTGCGCTGGTCCAATAACACTTCGAAGATGGTCTTCCGTGTCAGTAAAGGCAACAGGTGAACGTACAGTTTACGTCCTGGCCCTCATTTGTGCTAATTAGTGTGGTCATGAAAATGTCGCCTATGACATCCACTTCAGTGCATTTTCTGAGCGTGTATCATTAGCACTTCATTAAAACGAGGCCAATGATCTGTTGTGTTGTAATAGAACTTCATTTCTTTTATTGCGATAGCAATTATATGGACACTCAAAAGCAGATTTCTGCCGTCGGCGTCGCCGTCGCCGTCGCCGTCGCCGTGAGGTTCCGTATGACGTCATTTGGAGATGAAATCGTCGCCGCGCGCCGAACGCTGTATGTGCGAGTGAAAGGGCGCGAGGGGCGCGTCTTTCACGGGGAGTGAACGCACGGCGGAGAACAAACGCGCGTTCTGCGCCGTGCTCGCTTAAGGGCTGCAGAAGTAGGCGTCTCTTTTCTCCTTTACAATCACCATATATGTAGAGCAAACGCGCCTTCTTCAGACGCGCGAGAGGCCGTGGGGGAGGGGGAGGGAAGGGAGGCGACGTTTAGCTGCGGCACCAAGTGCCTATTTATATCAGAGGCTCCAGCAACAGTCACCAACGCCGCACGCATTTTGAGCTAACGCGGGCAAAACGCCGATGGCGTCGACAACAGTTCTGCGTGTTGTTGCTACCAAAGCCGCTCACCTTACTTCGTATGACATTGCTGTGTTGCTATCGCATTCATTGCTTCGCCCTTAGGGCGAAACTGTGACATTTTTCCCCCTTTTTTGTCCTGGCGTATCATGGCATGATCGCCAGTATCGCGCGTGCACTCAAGAGAAAAAAAAAAAAAAAGAAAACGAAAGGTACCTGCGGCAGTTTGTGGATCTTTCGTATGATTTTTGTATATAGTTCAAGAAATGATTTCTATATTCATTTTGCATGGCGTTACAGATTACACATATATTATAGTGAACGTACGTATGTGAATAAATGAATAAAGTTGAAACATAATGTACAATCATTTTGTGTTCTTAGTTTGACAAAAGTTGATTTTAAACTACAACGAAAACGGACACGCTTCTGTAATCACGATGAAGGTACATTTTTTTTAAAGTACGTCGCATTCTGCCTCTCACAGTATCATAAGCATTTTATCCCCAATATCAGAAAAGAAAGTTTCATTACAACTGAAAATTCACGCTTTTAATATATGTAAAAATATTCTGTAAACATAGCGAAAATACCAATAACACGGTTATTAAATTATGCATATATCGTTTGTTTTTTCAAAGCCAGATAACTATAGAATATGCATAACACAGGTTACACGTTTAAGTGAACCGGTGAGCCGTTCAAATGAACCGGTTCATTTCAGTGAGCTGAACCGTTCCGAGCCGCTCACTGAAGTGAGCGGTTTTGCCCATCTCTAGTCAGAAGTAAACAAAAAGGATAGAAAAGCAGCAAAGAAATTTTGGAAACATCTCAACTCCTTGAGTTGTGCTGGATTCCCTTGAACCAGTACTTGCGGGTCTACTAGCCTAGAGCAGAGGTTTATAGTTACAGCTCAAGGTGCTCGGCAAGACGACGAAGTGTTTCTCCTGTGGAACGCTGCTCTTTCTGTCTCCTAAGTTTGTGATTTTTTTGTGTATTTCGGGGATCATCGCTCTCCTGCGGGCAGCGATGGATCCTGACCCCGTTGTACGTAGTCCCGACCTGGCTATTGCCTTCGACGTCGGCCTCAAGGAAGCGGAACAGCCGAGATGATGACACCGCCATTGACAGCGCTGAACTGTATACGACGAGTAGCGATGACAGCGACGACGACGTCATCCCTGTGGCAAAGCGCAAGGCGACGAGGAGGATCCTCGGTGGGTCTTCGCCAGGAAGTACTTCAACATTGAAGACTTCCTGTGGTCCGCCACGCCAGACTATACTATTTGTTCCCGTTGATCCTTCGGACGACCTGAGGAGCATGAATCGGCAACTCATCTCGGCAGGACTTGAATCCCTCGTGCCGAATGAGATAAAGGACATTCGAATTAACCCACGCAAGAACGTCCTGGCCATAGACGTCGAGCACCCAGTAGCTTTACATACGTTGCGAACCGTTACGGAGCTTGGCGACATAAGAGTCCGCGCTTACATCCCGCAGAACCGAGGCACGATAACGGGCGTCATATATGATGTCGACGTCTGTATACCGAATGCTGACCTTCCTATCCTGATCAAGCCAGCTACTGACGCCACGGACATATTGCAAGTTTGCCGAATAGGGGACTCCCGTTGCCTCAAGGTGATGTTCAAAGGCGACTGTCTTCCTTCACATGTGAAGGTTGGTCTGTTTCGTCATGCCATTCCCAGGCCTCTTCAATGCCACAAGTGTCTGAGAATGGGCCACGTGAGTGGCGTATGTAACAACAAGTTAGCTTGCCCCCGCTGTGCCGAACCCAACACAGCACAGTCTTGCAAGGCGACTACCTTGAAATGCAGAAACTGCAATGGACACTTGATGCATCTTGATGCAAAGAGTAGGGCTCAACACTCCGCCTTGTGGGACACCACGACTGGAGATATATCTATTTGTCGGCCCATTTTCAGTTAGTACAAACACAGATCTCCGTGATAGATAACTCCTAATCCACCTAAGACGTGGCCTCCAAGTTCTGCAGCCTCAAGAGCTTGGAGGATGGCTTCGTGGGTTACGTTGTCATAGGCACCCTTTACATCTAAGAAGAGTGCCACAGAGAGGTGCTTCAGAGCTTTTTGTTGTTGCACGGAGGTCACAAGATCAATGACGCTGTCAATTGAAGACCGTCCACGTCGAAAGCCAGCCTCAAGGTAAATGTCATAGGGTTCGAGGTACCATTCCATACGTGTTAGCAACATCCTCTCCATGACCTTACCTATGCAACTCGCAAGTGCAATCGGGAGGTACGATGTAAGGTTCCGCGGAGACTTCCCAGGCTTCAGTAGAGGAACCAGTCGGCTACACTTCCAATCGTCGGAGACTATGCCGTCATTCCAAGATTGATTAAAGATATCCAGAAGATAGCATTGTGCTTTTGAACCTAGGTGCCTTGATGACACTTGATGCATGGACATGATGCATCTTCAAAAAACTGCCCACTAATCAAGAAGGAGAAGAGAATCTTTAGACAAATGGTGAAGGACGGTTCATCACGGAAGGAAGCGATGACGTCTGTTAGAAGACGACGTTCTCGTCCACGGCGCGCATCCAAGAAGGAAAAAAATGCTGTTTTATCTACAGAGCGTTCCATTACGTCACCGCCACCGCCGTGATGCACCATACGCCTACATGGAGAGGATACCGAGGCTAAGAGAAGAGAATCTGACGCTGCTTGGCCTGCACTACCACAGGCACACTTCCCCGCGGAGCGACAGCATCGACTACCGCCAAGCACTACTTCGACAACAGATAAACAAGCTGCGCAAGATGTCCAGGTTGTTGCATTGCTGAGGTCGTTGGTGAGTGTTATCCGCACACTGCTGAATAATATGCAAACGCCATCCGCTACATGCGCACTGCAAGTGCTGGATTCCCTTGAACCAGTACTTGCGGGTCTACAATAAGAAGATGGCTTGCCATCCACAACCACTGCGGCCATTCCGGGAGAAAGTCAAGTGCGCTTCCATACTTCAATGGAACGCCAGAGGCCTGTAGTCACGGATGTCAGAATTTCGTCAATTTGTTTTTGAGAACAAGTTCCCCATTCTCATAATTTGTGAACCTCATTTTTCAATGACAATTCGACTGTCGGGCTACGAATCATTTGTTTCTTCATCATGCATTGAATGCAGTCAAGTTGCTGTGTATATCCGCAAGGAGCTCGCGTACGTTCACCAAATAGCGCAGCCTCACGACGACAATCAATACGTGTGTCTCCGTGTTAAAAAGAAGAAAGTTTCATTTACACTCATAGGCGCCTACATACGCCCATCCCGTCAACTTGATCGACAGAGAGTAAACGACATACTAACAAACACTACAGGCCCTTGGATAATCATGGGTGACTTTAACGCCCACCATCCACTCTGGGGAAGCTTCAGGGCAAATCAACGAGGCACGAGTCTAGTGGATCTCGCTGACGAGCATGGACTGAGAGTTTTAAACGACGGCAGCCCGACTTATCTCCGAGGAGTGACTTACAGCAGCTGTTTGGATTTGACATTAGGGTCGCATAGTTTAAGTTCAAAGGTTCAATGGTTCACAGACATTGAAACTCACGGCAGCGACCATATACCTACGTACATGACCATCACAGGCCTAGACAACTCTATTTCCCCTGTGCTTTCAAGACAGATAGACTGGCAAGCGTACCGCATTTCGATCGAGGACAAGTGTAGACATGAACATCCCGAGCCCCTTGAAGACATGATCATACAAACGCTACAGGCGCGGACGTATACAAGATCTACAAGACGCACAGATTTCGGCCAAGAATTGGAGAGACTTCGGGCGATCCGCCGGCGGGCCGAGAGACGATATAGACGTACTACGTCCATTTATGCTTTGAGGGAAGCCCGACGCAGTCAGAAGAAAGTTCATCGTCAAATGATCAAACTTCAGAATCAACGATGGAAGACCTTTTGCGAATCGCTGGACCCTCGCAAGCCGTTATCACCGGTGTGGAGAACTCTCCAGGGCCTTCGCTCACTTCCACAACAGCGTCGTCCCTTCACAGCGCTGGCTCTACATCAAGGTCGTCTAGAGCTTGAGGTGGTGGAAGATTTTTGTGCGAATGTTACTGGCAAATTCGTTCTGCTGGCTGACTCCTCGCTACATGATGTTCCCGTCGCGAGAGATCAAAGCATGGAAGTGCCTTTCTCCATGGAAGAACTGCAAGCGGCCTTGGCTGCTTGCAGGCGGTCGTCATCACCCGGTCCCGATGGGGTGACGTTCGCTGCTTTAAGGCACCTAGGTTCAAAAGCACAATGCTATCTTCTGGATATCTTTAATCAATCTTGGCATGACGGCATAGTCTCCGACGATTGGAAGTGTAGCCGACTGGTTCCTCTACTGAAGCCTGGGAAGTCTCCGCGGAACCTTACATCGTACCTCCCGATTGCACTTGCGAGTTGCATAGGTAAGGTCATGGAGAGGATGTTGCTAACACGTATGGAATGGTACCTCGAACCCTATGACATTTACCTTGAGGCTGGCTTTCGACGTGGACGGTCTTCAATTGACAGCGTCATTGATCTTGTGACCTCCGTGCAACAACAAAAAGCTCTGAAGCACCTCTCTGTGGCACTCTTCTTAGATGTAAAGGGTGCCTATGACAACGTAACCCACGAAGCCATCCTCCAAGCTCTTGAGGCTGCAGAACTTGGAGGCCACGTCTTAGGTGGATTAGGAGTTATCTATCACGGAGATCTGTGTTTGTACTAACTGAAAATGGGCCGACAAATAGATATATCTCCAGTCGTGGTGTCCCACAAGGCGGAGTGTTGAGCCCTACTCTTTTAAATCTTGTTCTAGTGGGGCTCGCCGAAACGCTACCACAGACGGCTAATAGATTAGGGGGACGCAAGCGTTGGGGCCCCAAGAGCTAGTGGGCCCCAACGCTTGCGTCCCCCTAATCTAAAACTCTCTAATGTCTCGCTCTACGCAGACGATATTTGCATCTGGGCGTCCGGCGTGACAAGGCCGCAAGTGCGCGCCAGAGTACAGAAAGGGGCAACCCTGACAGCGGCATACCTTCGCCGACAAGGCCTGACGATATCCTCAGAAAAATGTGCACTAGTGGCATTTACACGAAAACCGATGTATTTCTACCCGGTGTGCATCGAGGGCCAGTCAATTGAGTACAAGAAAACTCACAGGTTCTTCGGCGTTATTGTGGATGGCGACCTCACTTGGAGTCCCCATGGCTCCCACATGAAGAAAAAACTCATTTGTATTGAGAATATGTTTAAATTCGTAGCTGGAAAATCGTGGGGACCATCCGTGCGCTCTATGTTACAGTTATACACGGCACTTTTTCTCGGATTCCTACGATACAGTCTTCCTGTCTTGTCCAGCACATGCAAGACTAATATCCTTGCACTACAGAGCGTACAAGCTCGGACATGTCTTGGCCTCCCGAGATGTTCATCGACAGATGCAACGATTGTCATTGCACAGGAGCACCCGATCACCACTCATATCGTCGGTAAGACGCTAAGAGCGCACATTCGACACATTTCACGGCTACCATCCCATAATTTAGTCGATTGCCAGTGCGAAGACCACAGGCTACATTCTGTAGCATTGTGACAAGACACCATGCCTCAATACCATCTGACTTCAAGCCTGCGAAACGCCCAACATGGGCATTATGGTGTCTCCGGCAAATTCACGTGTGCCTCTCAATTCCTGGGATTAGAAAAAAGGCAGACTTCTCAACACTAGCCCTGAAGCAACTGTCTCTGCTTGTCATCAACGAGTATTATTCTGACCGCATACACATTTGCACGGACGGTTCCACCATTTCCAACAGCTCTACCGGAGCAGTAGTTGTTCCATCGGACGCCGTCATTTTGCAATTGAGATACTCGCTCAATACCACGTCTACAACTGCAGAACTTACAGCTCTTCAAGGTGCCTTCAATTACGTGCTCCAGCAGCCGCCAAATCGTTGGGCCATTTTCAGTGATTCCAAAGCAGCCCTACAAACTCTACAGTTTTCCCTACGACAAGCGTTACACGAGCAGCTAGTGTACGAAATTAGGCGCGCTCATCATCGCGCGCTCGAAGAAGGACATGACATTGTATTTCAATGGTTGCCAAGCCATTGCGGAATTGTTGGCAACGACAGAGCAGATGAAGCAGCACGCTCGGCTCATCACAAACATCAGCTGGCTCCTATACCACTCTCAAGAACGGATGCTGCGCGGCAATTTCAATCGATTGCTCGCCACATCACACTTCGGCGATGGAATTCACCGGGTTTCACCAACTCACGTTTGCACTCTCTTGACCCTAACTTGCGACTTCGCCTACCACCTGGACTCTCCCGTCGTGAAACAACTTTACTGTGTCGCATGCGGTTGGGTGTCGCATTTACCAACGCCTATTCGTTCCTAACAGGGATGACCAACAGTGCGGCGTGCAATTTATGCGGGTGCGATGAGACTCTTGAGCACCTTCTGTGTCACTGTCCATCTTGTGACACTCAACGACTTATTCTCCAAACTAAACCCAACCTGTTCGATAACAGAACGCTCTCGAAAGAAAAGAGTATTGGGCCATGGATGGATGGCTGGAAAAACTTTATTTTGGTCCATTGGGTCGCGCTAGTTTCCTAGCCCGGAGCGGGCCACTCCAACGTTGGCACCGAAAGACCTATAGCCCATCGGCCGCTTCGCGGGCCCGTTGGACTGCCCATAGCTGTTCATCTAATGTGAGACTGCGCAGAGCTGCGTCCCACCGTTCTTCAGTGTTGTCCTTGTCGCTGCGTAACGCGGAGCAACGCCAGAGCATATGACTTAAATCTATGGTGCCGTTACATTTATCGCATGTTGTACGAGTAGAGATCTCCGGATAGATCTTGCTGATTAATAAAGAGTTCGGGTAAGTTCTTGTTTGTAAGAGCCTTAGCGTAATGGCCTGAGCTCTATTTAGTTTACTGTGTGGAGGGGAGAAGACCCTGCGTTGTAGGTAGAAGTGCTTGGTTAGCTCGTTGTACGTGAGGAGGTGGTCCTTGCAATCAGGAACCTCAGCATCTTCTTGCCTTGTGGCTGCATGGTTGGCAAGGCCTCGTGCAGCATTGTGGGCAGATTCGTTGAGGTTCACGGGAGTACCGTTGATTTCTCCCGTATGAGCAGGAAACCAGATTATCGTGTGGGGTTTGACGACCTTTCCGTCGATAATTGCCAGGGCCTGTCTAAAAATGACTCCTTTGGCAAATGCTCGGACGGCTGCCCTAGAATCGCTGTGGATCCTGGATCTCTTTTGGTCTAAAAGTGCCAATGCGATGGCTACTTGTTCTACAATGTCTGATGGCGTGGTGTACGTGGCCTATGCATTCTTGCAAGCAAAAGGCCACAAAAGCCCTTCTGCAGTTCGTGAAGAGTACTGGATTGTACGAACGCTTGTGACAGCGGAGATTCTTCTGTGACTGTCTCTGCGAATGAGTGACTCTATTTTTTTTTCTTTTCTCTCCTTATCTATTCTTCTCCTTTCCCCCTCCCTAAGTGTAGGGTAGCCAACCGGGCACGCCCTTGGTTAACCTCCCTACCTTTCCCTCTTCGTTTCTCTCTAGCTCTCGGCTAGAAGGAGATGGGGCAATGTTACATATAAGAACAATGATGACAGAAAAATTTAAAGTAACGTAGCATGTGCTCAATCCGGTGAGGATAGACTGCTTAGTGCAGTGGCTCCACTTAAACAAAGCGAGTGGGAAAGGGCAGAGTTACACTGTAAACTTCGTGTGACCTCGACAGATTGTTCACTGAAGTGACGAGCTTTATATGAGTACTTGTAAGACCTCAGAGTAGGAGACAATTCAGTTTTACAGCCTGAGTGCCCTCGCACCGCCAAACGACTGGCGTCTCTTGGTTGAGCCATGCGACAAGTGGATTCAGTTAAACACGTTAGGCAGATAGATGTGTTTTGTGCGTATTAAGTCGCACAAGTACACATCTATGTAAAAGCAATGTAGCGTCTTGTAAAAGATTAAATACAAAAGATACAATCAAGAAATAATTTCCTGAGGAGAGGTCAGTTATTGAGAAGATAAGACGTAACATATATAAACATTAAATGATATATAACAATTTCTGAACACAACTTATGACTAGAATTATTAGCATAAGTATTATGTGATTCCGTAACGCCATAGTTTCATTACATGTCAAATCATGCCTTATGCCACTGGTTTCGTTTATTTTCCGGAGGCAGAACAAAGGATTATAGAGTAAAAATTATCAGGTGCCCAAATAAATAAACATATTAAGAAATAAATAAATAAGACAGCGATATCTCAAAAGCGCGAAAGGACTCGATTGCAAATATAGGAACAACGAGGATTCTGTTATTGAGCTGCAAATGCAGCATACTACGAATAAAAATGATTAAGAAAAAATGCACAGCATGGACTGGGAGTTTTACAAATAGCGCAACCACGCGTCATTTCTTACTCAAATGCCTTCACTCTGCTTGCGCTGTTATGGACCCCATTTTCGTTCTTTTGTATATAACTTTTTCTGTTGTTTTCTAAGCCAGGTGGTTTCTTTTGACTTGTAAGTTGGTGCCTTTCTCTCTCCTATTAAAAACATCAGCTCTTTGCCTGATGCGATGATTTCACCATCATTAAAAAAGAGTTTATTCGGGCACTTAATCTGGAAATGAAGTCGTCGGCAATCTTAATGAAATTGCTTTTGCGGGAGAGTTCTTTGTGGGCGTGAAAAAATTGCCAGATGGTTAAAACGGGCTTGTCCAGTCGTCGACCGCTAGTACATTTTCAGTCGCTGAAGGCAAGCAAAGGACCTCTCAGATGTGGTCGACGAGACCGGTATGTCCAACGGAGTTTTTTGAGCTTGACCATTTCCGGCAAAATGTTTCGCAGGTAGGGTGGCCTCATGTAAAAATAACTGAAAACTCTTCTTGCCCACCGCTTTTCCACCATTTCTCTCAATCACTCCTCGAATTCTATCTTGCTGCTGGCTTCCCTGCCCGCGAATGACGTCCATCCCATGTCACCCTGTACCCCCTGATTTGGTGTATTTCCGTGTGCTCCCAAAGCAAGCCTACCTACCCCTCGCTGCTTAACTTCCGACCTAGCTCGAACCTGTGATCTCATGCGCAGGACTGCATTGCCGAAAGTCAAACTAGGGACCATCACCCCTTTCCAAATCCCTCTCACCACTTCGTACCTATTGTAATTCCACAGTGCCCTATTTTTCATCACAGCTGCATTCCTGCTACCTTTAGCCGTTACATATTTTTCATGTTCCGTTAGGTACTCAGCCCCATTGTTTATCCACACTCCAAGATATTTGTACTTATCCACCACCTCCAGCGTAACCTCCTGTATATGCTCGCTGCCCTGATTATCATTAAAAATCATGACTGCCGATTTTTCTTTACTAAACTTCAAACCTAAGCTATCTCCCTCTTTACCACAGATGTCCATTAATCTCTGCAAGTCTTCCTTGCTGTCAGCCATAAGTACAATGTCATCCGCGTACACCAGTCCTGGTAATGACTGTTTAATCCATTCTCCTTGCTTGAAAAAAGGAAAGGTTGAAGCCAAGTCCGCTCCTCTCTAATTTTTTATCTAATCCTTGTAAATAAAGCATGAACAACAAAGGTGACAGAGGGCACCCCTGGCTAAGCCCCTGCTTTATCTCTATAGGCCCAGATACTTTGTTTTCCCATTTTATAAGCAACTTGTTACTGTTATAGATATCTTCTAAAAGATTACTTACTCCATCTTCCACATTTAGAGTGCCCAGTATGTCCCACAAATCCTTTTGGATTACACTGTCATAGGCTCCCTTGATATCCACAAAGGCAAGCTATAGGGGCCTAGCTGTGTTCCTTTTCTGCTATTTCAATGCACTGCGTCGATGAGAACAGATTATCTTCTAACCTTCTTTGTTTCCGGAACCCATTTTGTAGTTCCCCCAGCACCTCCTCGCCCTCCACCCATGCCTGCAGTCTGTCCTTTATAATCTGCATCACCACCCTGTAAACCACTGACGTCACTGTTATGGGACGGTAGTTGTTTATGTCGGCTTTGTCTCCCTTTGCCTTGTATATCATGCTCATCCTGCTCAGTCTCCACGCGTCGGGGGCTTTACCTTCCATTATCGTTTTGCTCAGTGCTTCTCTTAATGCTTGCTTAGATTTTGGGCCCAATGTCTTTATTAACATAATTTGGATGCCATCATGATAAGTGGTTCTTGAGGGAAAGGGAAAGGTTGGCGCTATCTTCTGCAGCCCTTGAGGGAGCACGGCTCAGCGCCAACGGGGAGGGGTAAGTGGGAGCGAAAGAAGGGATAGAGTGGAGTCGCCATGGCTGGGCGAAGCAAAACCGGCAGGCATAGGCGGCACGTATCAGGCCGAGATGGAAGGCCTTGGTGTGCTGCAGAGTCTGCAGGGGTGTTGTGCCAGGCCGGTCAGGCCCGGGGTAGGATCTGTCGACGTGCTACTAGGAACCGTCTTCTCTGCCCTTTCCCATTCGCTTTGTGCAAGTGGAGCCACTGCACTGACTAGTCCATCCTCACCTGATTGAGCACATGCTATGTTTCGTTCTTTAAATTTTTCTGTCATCATTGTTCTTATATGTTCCATTGCCTCATCTCCCTCTAGCCGAACACCTTGAGCTGTAACTATAAACCTCTGCTCTAGGCTAGTCAACTCTCAACTCTCATCTCTCAACTCTCATCTCTCAACTCTCAACTATCATCTCAACTCAAGCAGTTGAGATGTTTCCAAAATTTCTTTGCTGCTTTTCTATCCTTTTTGTTTACTTCTGACAACCATTGGGTCCACTTTCTTCTAATCTTCTCATTGATCAAATGGGATGCTTCCCTTCTACAGTTTAAGAAGTTATTCTATTTTCTGTCTACATCAGCTTCTGGTTCACCCCTCTGCTTTGAATATCTGTGTTCCCTGGATGCTTCCTGACGTTTCTATATGGCCTTCTTAACCTCCTCATCCCACCAGCTCTTGGGTTTACGTCTTCTGTTCCCTTTTGGTCTGATTCGTACCTTAGCAAGCTCTAGCTCAAATAGCCCTCTTAAATTTGCATATGTCTATTCTGTTTTTGTATCCTCTGAAATTACTTCCTTAATTTGCTGGGTTGCTATTTCAAGCTGCTTTTCCGAGTAAAATATCCCACCTGGTTGTTCATCTTGCCTCCTACCTACTTTCATTTCCCTTCTAAAACTCACCTTAATACGTTTGTGATCACTACCTAGACTTCTGGAGCCATATTCATCTATGTTCATTACCTTTAGCCTATCGTGCATCCTATGTGACATTAGTGCATAATCTATCGCAGACTGCAGGCTCCCTACCTCCCATGTTATGTGCCCTTCACACTTCTCAGTACTGTTGCATACAACTAAGTCATGCATTTCACACATATCCAGCATCATGTTGCCTGTTGAGTCTGTGTACCCGTCCATGTCTTCTATGTGTGCGTTCATGTCTCCTAGTATAATAATCTCGCACCCTTCTCCTAGCTAATTAATGTCACTTGATATGCATTCCAGCATTTTTTTCCTCTTTGGCATTTGCTCCTGTCCACAGGTATACAAAGCCAAGGAGTGTCTGCTCTCCTGCAACTTTCCCTTTTAGCCATAAATGCTCCTTGCATTCCTGTTTGGCCATTTGCCAATTCATACTTTTATGAATGAATGCCCCAATTAATTCCACCCCCTTTTCTGCTGCCCTCTGTTCTATTGTAATATCCCCATGTATAGTCAGGATTACAGGGAGGTTGCTCCATGTCCCTAATATGTGTCTCCACAAACCCGTATACCATCAGCTTTTCCTGCCTTAGTTGCTCGTCTATCTCCTCCCACTTCAGCCTATTCCTGCTACCTTGCATGTTAATGTACCCTATGTCAGAATAACCTTGCCACTGGTGCTTACGTCTATTTCTTCTCTTACAGACTCTGTGTTTCTTGAATCTTGGAGCCTCTCTAGGTCCGTCTTCGTCTACACTGGTGGCCTCAGGGCTCTGGGTCGCCCCCAAAAAACCGTAGCTTGGCGCCCTATCCTACTACCTACCCTCCTGCCCGTGGCACCACTGTAGTGAATGGGCGCGTTAAGTTAGCGCGCTCCGGACTCCAAAGGAGCACGCTCGAGTGCGCTCGAGTGCGACGCCTTCGGAGCTTAACTTAACGGCGATTTTCGCCGACTGCTTTCGGGCGCACGAACACGCCGTCTGGCGAATGTTATGTTGCTTCCGCGACCGCTATCGCATTGCGCGCGCTTTTTGAAGATGGCGCCGCCGATAAATACCCTCCTGCAGTTTTTGATAGACGATGAAGAGCTAGAAGAACTTGACGCGCGGCGACGGACGCAGCAGCAGAGGCTTATGTATGCGATGCAAGCTGTTCGTGGTGTTCTCAGAGGTACCCTGTCAGAGGATTTATTCCTGCTCCGCGGTATGCTGACTGATGACTCATTGCCGATCGCAAGAGGACAGAAAGCCTTATGATCCGAGGCATCCAGGATTATGTGATAAACCTTGCGCCCAGATACACGGAAACACAATTCAAAGAGCAGTGCCCCAATATCTTCCATGATACCATGAGGACCTGAAGAAGTCATACACATGAACGTAGCGACGAGAAGGCGCCAAACTGCGACTGTTCGGTTACGTATCTGAGCGTCTGGCAAGTAATCATCGGGCCGTCATTTTCGGCTCGTGATAAGCTCAAACCGCGCCAACACGCGAAGTTCCCGATCATGCCTTAGAGCAGACGCCCGGCTGCGCAGCGGCGGCAGGAACGAGTGGGCAATAAGGTCCCTGTATGTTCCAAAGGTAGCGCAAACCATTGTTCAAATAGGAAAGGAGAATTTCCTCCCCGCCCTCTACCCCTTTCCTGACTTCTTCGCCGTTTTGCGCTCTGACACGTGACGAATAACCCGCGTGGCTTTCGTTATCGCGGGAAAACGGCGCCATTAGTGAGCGTAGCAACACCGGGACACATGTGCACTGTGCGTGAGCGTAGGCTTTTTACATTTTTGAAGACACGCTTGGCTGCAGCAGGATGCCGACTTGCTGTGCTGTTGGATGTTCGAATAGCATTGCCAAGGGGGACAAGCTTTTTGAGGTTCCTCGTGACAAACAAAACCTCAAACGGCGAGCGATATGGCTCCACCGTATCGGAAGAAACAATTTTGACTGCCATCGAGGGAAGTCATTACTGAGGGGGTTTCTGATCACTGTTCTCATCCAGTTAGTGATGAACGCGGTAAGGTGGGTGTGTTCGTGAGTTCACCATCAGCCAACAACTGAGTTAAAAAGAAAATGTCCCGGTTTATGCTCTGCGGCAAACAAAAGGGCGCATTTTGGTGAATACTAGCACGACTTCTAACAAAATGAGCATAATGAAAGAGTCGTCAATTAAAGAGCAAAACGCAGAAAGTGCGTGCATACACGGGAACCAAGGCATATAACTGACGGGGAAAGAAAAGCGCGCGGATACATTTTGGAAAAAAAAAAACACGTTGAGGGTATTTAGCACATAAATGTACTCGCCGTGTTGTGTGTGCATAGTTTGATGTACCTCTTTGTTTTCGTAAATGCGTCAGGTAAACAGAACACCATTCGATTCCGAGAAACAATCAGCAGTGGTAAAGGCTTCTTAGGATTGCGTTTAACTTGTTCTACCTTTCGTTTTCCTCGTCTGAGCGATGCAGATTCTACTAATAATTGAAAGTACTACATATCTTATGTAGAAATCTCACGTACGAACAGACTTGTGAAAATGAGCCAAGAACAGTCGCGTTTCAAGCAAGCGCTTCAACATGCATGCGATATGCGTGCATGCAAGCGCTTCAGCATGCGATACGATATGAAGCGGGCGGTAGCGGCCGCGCATTTCGCTCACTGGGCGAGGAGGAAACTATGCGGAGAGGAGGAGTTTGCGCTACCTTCGAAAAATACAGGGACCTTAGTGGGCAAGGGACTTGCATAAGTGGAAAGAGTCGGAAATACGTCATTTTTCAGGAAGTCGCAGCAGGCGCGCGCTCTCACGCACCGACTTAGATTGGCGCTGAGCCGTGCTCCCTCAAGGGCTGCAGAAGATAGCGCCAACCTTTCCCTTTCCCTCAAGAACCACTTACCTAGAGTGTACTAGATAATGGTCGAGTGGGCCGAACGGCGCTCTCACGCTGAGGCGCCGCGTGTGGAAAAATTTTGCGAGGGCGCTGCGAGCGAACTGAATTGGGGCGGAGACGCGCTCCGCGGCATATTCAACGCACTTTCGCTGCGGGCGCCGAGGCCGATTGCGCATAGTACGCTCTTAAAATAGTGCTTTATTTCAACTGCAAATTTATGTTTACACCATCTTGCCAAACATATATATTTGAGGCATGGATTATACAACGCGTCGTCTTCAGTTTTGCTGTCGTTGTCAAGCGCGTCGTCTGCTAGCGAGCGCGCGTTCGCTACGCGGACGCTGGCGGCGCCCAGTTTTTCTCGCACAACGTCTTTGTAGTACATTTGTTTTTATGTTTTAGTTGCTTTGGTGCGCTCATGACTCTTCACGGCGGGTACCGGTAGTTTCAGTCAAGTGAACCATTGTTTTTAACACTGTCTTCTAAAAGCAACTGGCATCTCTGCAACATGAAGCTACGTACGAAAATTTTATTATGATAGCGTGTCATTTTACGCGCGCTTCTTGTCGGTGGATATTGATCAGGAACAATGATCGAAGAAAACAATATTAAAGTGAACTAAACCAGGTTTATTAGCTGCGTGGCGCGAAGAATGACCGATGTATTTCTACGTAATTAAATCAAAGGGTACTGAGAATGGTACAAATGGTACAGTGAGAACTCCCGACCGTGCACGTTTGCATACGAAACACACGTATTAGTGAATACTGCACATAAAACTCTCATTCGCAGAAATATTATTCATAGCAGGCAATTAAAACTATATATATATATATATATATATATATATATATATATATATATATATATATATATATATATATGAAAGTGCTATTGATATGCTGTACGACGCCGAACAGTCGTTTCCGTACGAATGTAACGCATAGCCGCACTATTGCAGTCTCAAAGGTGAGAGCCCGATGCAAGTGCGGACTGTTATTCCGAATGATCGTGCTGCCGGAGAGTTGTGGCTGTTGCGCAGAGGCGCAGTTCCTGAGAAAATTAACGCAGGAGTGTTAATAAGTCTGGCTAATAAGCTGCTAATAAGCCCTGCTAATAAGTGTAATAAGCTGTCATTGAATATAAATGCCCCGTTTTGGGGTAGCCTGTAAATCTGCTAACTTGATTCAGGCAAGGAAAACTTTTTTTTTGACAGTCTCACCATCTTTGCAACCCATTAAAACTGGGTGCCCCATGTGGTACCACACTTATCTTCTTGAACGAACGCAGCAGATCTACACATATCTGTACGTGTATGTGAGGTATGCCGTTTCTCTAATTGCTTCATTATTGTCGTTATGATAGTGCGTCGAATAACTGAAAGCAGCCGCTTATAATATACAAGCTGCTTAGTTGAGCGGACAGACATTTGGGAATGGCATTACATTTATGTGTGAAATATAGGATAAGCGTAACATGTTTTTCTCGGAAATCAGGCTCGAGAATAATTTATTTTGTTTACACTCCTAGCAAAAAGACGAAGAACGCAGCCACCTGTCTTTCTTTTGTTTAGTTCAAAGAAATTTGTGGGTTTTACGTGGCAAAACCACCATATGAGTATGAGGTACCCGGTTTAGATTTCCCCACCTGGGGCTTTTTAACGTGCACCTAAATAGAAGTACACGAGTGTTTTCCATTTGTTCCCATCGAATTCCGCGACGGATTGAACCCACAAGCTCCAGTTTAGCAGCGCAGCGCCGTATATTCACTATACCGGGTGTTCGAAATTAAGATTTAGGTGATTTTTAAAAATCTCCTGTGGCAGTTAGCACAATTCTCATTGATGAGCTGGGTTATTCGAAGAGGCGGACATTAGTAGCACGAGAATCGAAACACCTATTCACCTTATTAACAAAATTGATTAATGAACTTCTTAGTTAATTACTTTACGACACATATTGCAATTTACGAATTGTAGCCGGTGATGTTGCAAAACGCATCCACTTGAAATTAATTTCCAGAATGACACCAGAATGACACTGACCGCGATAAATGACCCCGTACACATTACTCCGATTTCTGTTACGCGAGTAAGGCGGAAACTTGAATAGAATGTTGCGCTGCAGTTTTTTTTTTTTTTTTCAATAACAATGCTTCCCGTAAATCTGAGTACCCGCCGCGGGGGCTCAGTTAGCTAAGGCGTTGCGCTGCTAAGGACGAGTTCGCGGGATCGAATCCCGGCCGCGGCGGCCGCATTTCGATGGAGGCGAAATGCAAGAAGCCCGTGTGCTTGCGTTGTAGTGGACGTTAATGAACCCCAGGTGGTCAAAATTAATCCGGAGCCCTGCACTACGGTGTGCATTATAATCAGAACTGGTTTTGGCACGTAAAAAACCCCAAAAGAAGAAAGAAATCTGAGTAGAAGGTGCCGGATGGGGCAGATATGCTTTACTTGTTTGAAGCGGCAAGCAGGAAGGTTACATATGTTTCTCCGTTTGCGTTCCGCAAGACCTACTGATGGAAAACTGTATGCGGAACAATACACACGAGAGATACATGCTGCTTGAAGAACGAGAAAAATATTTGTTCTCCAAAGGGAACCGTACAATAACATAGTAGAATGAAAGCCGACACTGCGGCCGCAATGCACGGGCAATCACCGAGCGGCATTAAAAAATAAAATGAAGAGAAAGAAAGGCATTTGTTCTTAAGACATATATACATGTCATATTCGATTATGAACACCGTTTGAGAGGTCTGAACGCAAATACCAGCGCGCGAAGTAGTGCTGATTGACCCTGCCGAGCAGTATCGCCAGCAGTTTCCAACGGCGCGACCTTGATGCGGCCCAATCCAGTTCGATCGCAGCGCCGCCACAGTATTTTTCCACGTCGGGCGCCTCACTGCAAAGCATGCGCCGCCCCAGCCGCTCGTCCCACTCGACCATATTCTAGTACACTCTACACCGACTCCAGGGTGGAGCGCGTAGAGTGCGCTCCGTAATCACGCACCGGAAGTCGCTTTTTAGCCGTTTAAAAGAGCGCGCTCTGCTGGCTAGAGCGCGCTCGAGCGCCTTAACGCGCCCAATGCCATACTGTGTAAAAGGGTACACGTGCCGATGATGATTTATTGACAACCCCTTTGAAACGGAGTGGCGACAAATAGTCACCTAGCCTGCTTGATTTAATCAGGTATACTGTTCTGTACCTATAGCATTTTTGTATGCCTCTCATTTTTTTTTCTTTTTCAAAAATTTACCTTGTACCGCGCTGCCTATGATTTTAAGAAATTAGGTCGTATCCATCTTTTCCCTGCTTTTTTATTGCACTAGCAATTATATGGACACTCAAAAGCAGATTTCTGCCGTCGGCGTCACCGTCGCCGTCGCCGTGAGGTTCCGTATGACGTCAATGGAGATGAAATCGTCGCCGCGCGCCGAACGCTGTATGTGCGAGTGAAAGGGCGCGAGGGGCGCGCGCTTTCACGGGGAGTGAACGCACGGCGGAGAACAAACGCGCGTTCTGCGCCGTGCTCGCTTAAGGGCTGCAGAAGTAGGCGTCTCTTTCCTCCTTTACAATCACCATATATGTAGAGCAAACGCGCCTTCTTCCGACGCGCGAGAGGCCGTGGGGGAGGGGAGGGAGGAGGAATGAAGGGAGGCGACGTTTAGCTGCGGCACCAAGTGCCTATTTATATCAGAGGCTCCGGCAACAGTCACCAACGCCGCACGCATTTTGAGCGAACGCGGGCAATACGCCGACGGCGTCGACAACAGTTCTGCGTGTTGCCGATGCTGCTGCATGTCCAAGTTTATACAGCTGATAAAGCTAATATCATTACTCCGTATAGCTCTCTACAATTTTGCTATCGCAATTGATGCTTCGCCTTTCAGGTGAAACTGCGACAACTTTTTTTTCCACCAGTACTCTAATCGTCTCTTGCTGATCTCTACGGCTGATCTGTTTGTTTCCTTCCACTTTAAACCCAAGCGCTTCTGAGAGTTGCACGTTACCTACGGTTTTCGCTGGGTGGATCCCGTCGCATTCCATTAGGATGTGCTGAGTGGTCTCTGGATCTTTACTGCAGCATATACATGTCTCATCTAGTTCCGAATATTTGTTCCGATATGTTTTCGTCCTTAGGCAACCGCGGCTCGAGCCTCAAATAGCAAGGCACTGCCTTTTGCGGTACCGTACAGATTTTCCCGTCTAATTTATTTCTTCTCATTCTTGTAAATCTCCATTCTCCTTTTTGTTTCCATTTCTTGCATCCAATTCACGGTCTCTATTTCTCTCACTTTATTTCTGATGACTCCTGGTTGTCTATTTACAGTTTCGATTATCCTGTACTTGGTTGCCAACTTCGTTGACCTCTTCCTCCATTCTGTGTCCACGCTTTTCATGTAGAGATACTTGTGCACTTTAGCCGCTCATTTATTTTCATCCATGTTCCTGAGCCTTTCTTCAAAACTAATTTTGCTCTGTGCTTCCCTGACTTCAAAAGAGGCCCAACCCATGTCACCCTGCACTGCCTCATTTGTGGTTTTACCGTGGGCTCCCAAAGCCAACCGGCCTACTAATCTTTGGTTAACTTCCAAACCCGACAAGATATCCGATTTTAAGCATATAATGGCATTTGCGAATGTTAGCGCTGGCACCATTACTCCTTTCCAGATTCCACGCACCACCTCATACTTATTGTGGCCCCACAGTGCTCTGTGTTTCATTATTGCTGCATTACGCTTCCCCTTTATTTTCAGATTATCTTGGTGGTTGCTTGAGTAATTCTTTCCTTCGTTTATGTGTACGCCGAGGTACTTATATTGCTTCACTATGGGTATTAATTGCTGTTGAATTGACACCACGAAGTTACTCGTGTGTTCATTAAAGATCATAATCCCTGATTTCTCTGTGCTAAACTTAAGGCCTAGATTTGTCGCTGCATTCCCACAGATATTCGCAAGTGTCTGTAAATCTTTTTTATTGTCCGCTAGTAGCACAATGTCGTCTGCGTACATCAGTCCAGGGACCTCCTGTTGCACCATTTGTCCATTACGCATGTAGGATAAATCAAAACCTAATTCGCTGTTTTCCAGTCGTCTTTCTATACCCTTGACGTAAAGCGTGAACAACAATGGTGACAGAGGGCAACCTTGCTTCAATCCTTGGTGAATTCTCACCATTTCATTTTCTTTTCGGTCTTCCCATGCCACTTGTACATCGTTGTCTCTATATACATCCCTCAGCAGCTCCACGAAATCGTCATCTTTGCCTTCGTATTGAAGAATATATCCCACAGCAATTCCCTGTCTACGTTGTCATAAGCTCCTTTAATATCTAGAAATTCTATCCATAAATGTCTTTTCTGAGCTCCTTTACTATTGCCGCGTGTCTAGTACGGCAATGACGACGACGTGAAAAGACATATCGGCACATAAGCAAGAAGAAGCAGTGACTAGCGCGCGGTATTAAAAACCGTCCGTTGTTGTTACTGCCTCTGCCGACAACATAGGCGTGTCTACCGAGGGGGGCGCCACTTGCCCCGCCACTGTCAAAAAGGGGGGGGGGGGAGTATGCCATCCCCCCCCCCCCACTTTTGAAAGTCGACACTTTGCAACAAAACACAGCTGAGGCAGAATTTAATTTCTTCTGTTCGGTGACAGAAGCCGATTGCCAATCAATACAGTGTTTTTGTCGTGATGCTCCGCCAGTGCGCTTGACACCGTGTACCCTTTGGCTACATCATTGCGGTGCTGTTGTAGGCTTCTTTTTAAGTTCCCAGTTCCGCCTCATAGCACGCCTGACAGTCCTGGCACGAATTTTTGGTGAACGATGCCAGGGTAATATCTTTTTTAAGGTGGTCTTTGACTCTGACGAGTTGCTGCGTTATTTGCTTGTAGAGATGTGGCAGATTCGCACTTCGTAACCTTCGAAAATCCTTGAAATCACTCGCTCACCCCTCGTGCCTATGGAAGTGAAGCCCGCTTCTTTGTTGTGCTTGCTCTGTGTCACAGCTGTCCCCGATTTGTCGTCGGCGCGAAGTCGATCGACGGGGTAGACAAGCCGGTTGGTCGTTCCGTACGCAAGCGAGCACAGTGAAAAGAGTCAGAGTCGGGAGTAAACAAAAAAACAAGGTATTTATCGGCTGATAATTACACACAGATTAATAAAATACCATAATATAGAAAACACAAGACAGACTAACAAAACTGAACTTAATATAACACAATGATGAAGACAAATAAATACGAGCAATGAACAGTAGATATTAAAACGAAACAGTGCGAGGATCAAATACACAAGAATACACTTAACAGTTTTCACTAAAACAAAGTTCAAAAGAAAACGAATGGTGTCATACGCATGGCCGGGCAGCTGCAGCAAGTCCATGAACCGTGAAGTCGGTGCACAAAGCTTTCCCGAAGAATGCTGGCGGTCCGATCTTGTCGAGGTGGATGCGAATAGCTGGGCTGTGTTTCCCGGGAGTCTAGATCTGACGACTTCCCTCAAGCAGGTTGAGCTAACTTGAGGTGAACTACCGTGACCTTCGTTGCAGACGCTGGTTTGACGTCTCGTACGTCAACAAGTTCCTCGGAGCTCCGGCGTGGCCACGCGGCCCAGGCGATACTGGACGGCACTAGCCCCCCAACGGCTTCTCAGCAGCGCATAGGTTCAGCTTCTAGACTAATCAGCAGGGCCCAAAACCTGCGCTTAAATAGCCTCTCCTTTCCCTAGTTCTCTATGTAGGGAAACTGCCGGTATGTAGAGTTCTCCGAATTCACGGCTCCTAGCTCCCAACAGTCTTGGCCGCGTCCCTTTCACCATGGACGAAGAACCGCAGATTCTCCTCTCTCCCAATGTCAAGGGCCAAGGTCGAACCCGGCATACCACGCAGACGTACACACACACTTCTGGGTCCGTAATCGGCGTGTCGCGTCTCGAATCGAGATGGCACCGCGTGAGGCCACGACCCTTTTGACGCCCGTAATTCGGCGTGTCGCTAATCGAAATTATACGCCGCATAGTGAGTGCACCACGTTTTTGGCGGCCGTTAATTGGCGTCCAAAACCACTCGAACTCTCGAAAATATGCCGCTCCGTGACACAGCCCCCCAATTTCAGAATATTATCACATAATATTCTCTTACACGAGTGGCATTTTCGACAACAAAAACAAGAAAAAGAAGACCGTCCCACGTATACATAACATTATACATCGAATAACCACGTGTACCATGCAAAAAAAAAAAAAATGAACAGAACACTACACGTCTAGGCACACACCACCAAAATTCTTCAACTCGACTGCACAATGACCCCAAATAAATGGCACTGAAAAGATCATGTGCAGCACAAACGCCATGAACCATCTGTTCGCTTTCCACATCAGTTTTAATATTTATTTATTTTATTTACAGATACTGCTGTCTCGATACACGAGACATAGCAGGAGTGGATACATCAGACACAAGATCAAAACAACATACAATGAAAACGTAATTAGAAGCTGTGGTTAGACAATTCTTTCAAAAACTCTTCATTAGATTTTTCCCGCAAGGAACCAGCTAGGTTGTTCCAAATTTCAACAACGCCTGGAAAAAAAAGAATACTTAAAACAATTTACAAAAGACTGGAAAGGAACAATATTAAGTGGGTGGGAACGCCGCGTCGCACGTCCAGTGGAATGACTAAAGGAAATCGGTGCTTGAATGGAACTTTGGCCGTGTACAATCTTATGTAGCAAAGTGATACGTTCAAGTGTGCGTCGATGAGCCAAGGGTTCTATCGATAGTGCGCATGCTTGAGATGAGGGAGAAAAGTTGCGGTCATATCGGCGATAAATGAACCGTATTGCTTTCTTTTGTATGGCTTCAAGCTTACTAATGTCACGTGCAGTGTAAGGTGCCCATACTACTGAGGCGTACTCTAGTAATGGTCTGACGAGGGATTTATAAGCTGTTAATTTGCAGTCCTTAGTAGAGCACTTGAGGGTTCGCTTTAAATATCCCAGTTTCCTAAGAGCCCTAGCGCAGATTGTTTCAATATGAAGGTGCCATTTTAGGTTTTGAGTGAAGGTAACTCCAAGATATTTGAAGGTATTCACAGAATTTAGGTAGTGCCCATTGCAACTATAACTGAAACTTAATGGCTGTTTTTTATTAGTGAAAGTCATTTGTACAGTTTTTATTAATTGTGATAGCAATTATATGGACACTTCAACCGGATTTCTGCCGTCGCCGTCGCCGTGAGGTTCCGTATAGATAAAATCTTCACCGCGCGCCGTATGCCCCAGCGGAAGCGTGCGGGGACGCGCGCTACCACGGAGAGCGAACGCTCTTAATCTCCCACGCGCAAGCAAGGAAGCGGAAAGCCAGCGCCGGAGGGAGCAGGGGGGGGGGGGGGGGGCACTTCTCTGCCAACAACCGCGCTCGTCGCTCGTCCGCACAGTCTCCTATCTCTCCCACGCGCAAGCAAGGAAGCGGGAAGCCAGCGCCGGAGGGAGCTGGGGGGGGGGGGGGGGGGCGCACTTCTACACTGCCAACAACCGCGCTCGTCTCACCCGCACCGTCTCTTATCTCCCCACGGCTCTGACCTTTATGCGCCGTACATTCGCCGCTCAGTTTCCGTTGAAGCGATAGACCGCACGTACCTTCGCCGCTGCGGCGTATATATGCGCTTGCTGCCAGCGTTTTGACAGTCGTCGCCTGCAGTCATTCAGTGTGGTCTATTCATGTTTGTTTGTGCGCGCTCACACCATGCTTGTTCATTCAGTTAGTAATAGTCGGGCCACATTTTCCAACGCACGCTACACATGCAATGCTGCCCGGATCGGCAGTGCAGCGCTACAGGTGTGTCCCTTCGCACGCGTTGCCCACGGGAAGCGCTTCTCATCAACACCACCGTTTCACACGCGCCTTCTCGTGGTCATCGAGTCTCTCTTCATGTCGGTCTACTTACGCCGCAGCACACCTGCTTACTTAATCAGCTCATGATTACTACAATTTATATTGCTACCAGAGCCGCTCACCTTACATCGTATGACATTGCTGTGTTGCTATCGCATTCATTGCTTCGCCCTTAGGGCGAAACTGTGACATTTTTTTGGTAATTAATGCTCATTTGCCACGCGTTGCTCCAACCACAAAAGGACGAAAATACATTGTTAAGAACCTCTTGATCTTGTCTGTTAGTTACTCTGGTATAGAGCACGTAGTCGTCAGCGTACAATCGCAGTTTAACTGGTGTGTGCCTAATGACCTGTGTGATATCATTAATGTAAATTATGAACAACAGGGGCCCAAGGACCGAGCCCTGCGGTACCCCGGAAGTGACTGTGGCCGACGATGACTGTGCGTGATTAAAAGTAACATATTGAGACCTTGAATGTAGCCAATCAGTTATCCAGCCGAGTATTTTTTCATCGTTAATAATTTTACTGAGCCTAAAAAGAAGTTTTCTGTGGAACACCATGTCAAACGCTTTTCTATAATCTATGAATATGGCATCTACCTGACCTCGATTGTTTAGAGCCGAAGCGATATCATGAGTGAATTCAATGAGTTGAGTAGTTGTAGAAAAACCAGAGCGGAAACCATGTTGACTCCGCGACAATATGTTATTAGTAGTGAAATACTGAAGAACATGTTTGTGAATTATGTGCTCCAAGAGTTTGCAACAGGTACACGTTAATGAGATAGACCTGTAGTTGGAAATGAGTTGCTTATTACCCGATTTAAACACAGGAATTACATTGGCGATTTTCCAAATGGCCGGCACAGTACATGTCTCTAACGATTTACAAAAAATTATGGTTAGATAATGAGCATTCCATTCTGCATAGCGCTTCAAAAACGTGTTTGGTATACCATCCGGTCCGGCACCTTTGGTAGTGTCGATGTTCAAGAGAAGGTTATAAATGCCAGTATAGCTAATTTCAATTTTTGTAAACGGAGCCATTTCCTGGATAATACCAATGTCGGGAGTGGCACCATTGTCATCTCCAAACACAGATTTGAAATAGCCATTAAACGCCTCCGAGATTGTCGAAGGGTCCGAACAGGACACATAATTTATTACGAAGGATGGCGGGCAGGCGGTAGCAGGGTTGATGGTTTTCCAAAACTTAAGTGGATTACTTTTCATAAAAGATTATAATGTGGTATTAAAATAAAACTTTCTAGCTTCACTCATTTTGGCTTTTAGTTCAGATTTGAGTAATTTAGTTAGGGACTCCTCACCATTGTTGTGTGCATTCCGTCGTTTTCGCAGGCGCTTAATGCGACGTTTGAGCTGTATAATTGGTCTGGTATACCATGGGTGTGTAGCATGTCGTTTTATACTCTTTTGAGGAACAAATTGCGCTATACACTCATTAACTATAGTATAAAATTGGTTAGTCAATATATCAACACTGTAGTGTTCACTACAAGACACAAAATCATCAAAACGTGATGCAAGTTTGGCCAAAATAGAAGCGTCGTCCGCACGCTCAAAATTAAGGACAGTTTTAAACGTTGGTCGTACTGGCACACAAGCAACATTTAGGTGAACAAGAACAGCCTTATGGTCGGAAATTCCGTCAACAACACGGCACTGATATCCATTCTTTACCAATTCATCATTGACAAAAACAAGATCTAAGACAGAATCTTCGCGCGTTGTATCATCAATCAGCTGCGATAGATCAAAAGCTACTGACATTTCAATTAACGAATCACAAATTATCCTATCACGGCCAGTTGATGATAACGACTGCCAATCTATAGCGGGTGTATTAAAGTCACCGGTTAGTACCAGTTTAGAACAGTTAAGCTTTTGTCCGACAGTATAATCACTAATGGTCGAAAAAATGTCAGGGGCGGAGTTTGGGGGGCGGTAGATAGCACCGATAACAATAGCGAGACCATCAAGTTTTAGTTTACACCATATTGATTCAACATTTGGAAGTTGAGGTAGTAAAGAGAATTCAATACCACTTTTAATAAAAAGTGCTACTCCGCCACCACGGCCAGAAGGCCTGTCTTTTCTTAGAACCGTATAACCAGGAGGCAAGAATTCATGATCGAGAATGGATTCGTTTAGCCAAGTCTCGGTCACACAGATAACTGAAGGAATGTAACATTCAATAAGCCAGTGAAAGTTTTCAATTTTATTAATGAGGCTACGTGCATTTAAATTCAAAAGAGTGAAGTTTTGCGCTCGAGACCGTCAATCATTGCCTGTAGCGGTCAACCGGCGGCTTTCTCGAACGATAGCTTTTTTGCTATCTTCCCAAGTATACCGAACGTTGTCTACCAACAGATGATCGTAGTGCAGCCGGACTCGTTGCGCATTTTTCCTTATCTCAGCTAAATTCTGCCACAGCTCCCTGCGCACCTGCCGCACGCGAACAGATAAGTCTTCATTTATAAATATTTTCGTGCCCTTCAACTTTCTTGCATTACTTAATATAGCGACCTTTGTTCTAAAATCCAGCAACTTAATAATTACAGGTCTTGGATTATTGCTCTTACGCACTCCCACCCTATGACAGCGTTCAATATCGCTGCAGTTAATTTCTAGTTTCGATTTAATCAGTTAAGTTACCGTTTCCAGCAACTCCTCTGAAGATTCGCGGGAGCTCTCGGCAAGGCCGAATATAAGCAAGTTATTTCTGCGGGACCTGTTTTCTAAATCGTCGTTTTTGCGATCCAATTTTTTAACGATCTCTCGAAGATCAGTTACAGCCTTTTCAAGCTCAGATACGCGCGATGCAACATCAGCAATTGGTCCAATAGACTGCTCTATACCAGTTAACCGCTCTTCAAAGGATGCTACCCTAGAGGAAAGACCCGCTAGCTCTTGGCTAATTTTTGTTTGTCCTGAGAGTAATTCGAGCAACATTTTTTCAATGTCGGGGCCAGGGTTAGTTTCCACATCACCGCACAATAGCAGCAGCATCCTTAAGGAATTCGTGAGCGAAGGAAACACATTCATGAGGACTGCAGGGGGGTCCGGCAGCAGCAATAGAAAACGATTGTCACTTCTATAGCTCTTGAAATTGTACTTTAAGCTTACCTGCAAAGCAGAGCATAATATTTTGAAGCGAGTGCATTCCATGCTGCCGCCGGACCCACTGAAGAGTAGCACACGATGCGATGCTTTTATAGGCTCCGATGTGCTCGCAATTGTCCTGGTACCGTGCCACGCGCAGTTCGACCACGCATTGACAGGCCAGCAGATATGATGGAAATCAGGTTTCTTTGCAGTATCCCTGCAAGCAACTTCGTCGCACGAGGCGTTGATAAAGCATCCGCTGACCGGCCAGGAAGGTAGGCTATCGAGATGGCTTGAATAAGATCGGCCGTCCAGAACGCAGAAGATTCCGGTGCAGCAATCTGCAAAGCAGAGCATAATATTTTGAAGCGAGTGCATTCCATGCTGCCGCCGGACCCACTGAAGAGTAGCACACGATGCGATGCTTTTATAGGCTCCGATGTGCTCGCAATTGTCCTGGTACCGTGCCACGCACAGTTCGACCACGCATTGACAGGCCAGCAGATATGATGGAAATCAGGTTTCTTCGCAGTATCCCTGCAGGCAACTTCGTCGCACGAGGCGTTGATAAAGCATCCGCTGACCGGCCAGGAAGGTAGGCTATCGAGATGGCTTGAATAAGATCGGCCGTCCAGAACGCAGACGATTCCGGTGCATGCAGCAATCTGCAAAGCAGAACATAATATTTTGAAGCGAGTGCATTCCATGCTGCCGCCGGACCCACTCCACGTACTAGTGCGACTGAGAAAAAAAAAATCCTGCGCAAACCACGCGCCCAAGACGACCAGAACATTCGCGCATCGCAAAGCACTTCCACGCACCAATTGAAACGCAAAAAAAAAATGCTTTCATCTTCCAAATACACGTGCGAGACACGCGCCAACGCTTTGCTTCCCTTTGTGTTCGCGCAAGACACGCTTTGAAGGAACGGCACAACACTTTTCCAAAAGACAAGGCCACACAACTGCTCCTTCCAAATAAAGCGACCCACTCTCAAACAAACAAACAAACAAACAAACAAACAAACAAACAAACAAACAAACAAACAAACAAACAAACAAACAAACTTCTCGCGAACACTTCCGTAAAGTGAACTGATACAGCGTATCTCACCCAAAAAGTCTACCCGTCAAAGAAAGAACGACATACCAAGAAAACAAATTTTCTAAAATTTCTGCGCGCACAAACCAGGTCTCTCAGACTATCGGAGAGCCTCCAAACAATTTACACAAAGCTCCACACTAGCTCACTCAAACGATCTCTAGTATCGGAGATCTCCAAAAAGATTAACCGAACAGGGAAAAATAAACACACAAACTTTCTCTACAAAACTTGCGTCAAATCCTTAAGCCGTCCACGAGGCGGGCGCGGTTTGACAGCTCGTCTGGTCGACGAGGGAATACAAAGGCTACAGCGGCCATTCTCCTCGCTGCCCACCCCCGACACTTTAAGGACAGGCAACATGCCTCTCACGCATGGCACTGCGATTTCACCGACGCTCTCCTGTGCAATGTCCAGCACACCTCTCAACGAGGGGGACATGATTGACCCCTTGCTTTTGTCCGCCCCCGCGCTGACCGGCCCTTTCCTCACCCGGCGGCTCGGACGCGCTCGTACTGGAAACATCGCCATCTGCAAACGCGCCTTTCGAAAACCTTCACTGCGCTCCCCGCACGGTTTAGCGCCTTTTGTTTTATTCGGCTGCGTTGCCTTCACTGCCGCATTACGCACTCTGCGACACCGCTTCTTTCTCCTAGCACGCTTGCTGGTGCTAATTTCCGAGCCTTCAGCTCGCATCTCCAGATGATAGGGCCAGATGATATTCCGAACTGTTTTCTAAAGCGTTATGCTGAATGGTGCGCAAAATACCTGTACATTCTATTGGCGAGGTCAATCAACGAAGGATCATTACCGGAAGACTGGAAAATTGCTAGAATAAAACCTTTACATAAGTCAGGGGATAAATCTTGCATCAAAAATTACAGACCGATTTCACTAACTTCAACATCTTGTAAGCTCTTAGAACATATAATTCATAAACATATAACTGGTTTTCTAGACGAACATAACGTTTTTACAAACATGCAGCATGGTTTTAGAAGTGGCCTTTCGACGACTACTCAACTAGTTGAAATCATACATGACTTTGCTAGCACTGTAAACAAAGGGAAACAAACAGACGCGATATTCATGGATTTCAGCAAGGCGTTTGATAGGGTGTCTCATGTTAAATTGCTTCATAAGCTAGGAGCTGTGTTTAAAAATGATAGAATATTAGCATGGATTAAAGCCTACCTTACAAACCGCCATCAGTTTGTTACTGTAAATAAAACAACCTCTGATATTGCTGCTGTCAATTCCGGCGTCCCACAGGGATCCGTTCTTGGCCCCCTTTTCTTTTTATTATATATAAATGATATTGTCACTAACCTCTCTGTTAAAATCAGGCTTTACGCTGACGACTGCGTTCTGTACAATTAAATAACAACGGAAGAAGACCAACTCAGGTTAAACAGGGACTTTAATAAGGTAGTTCAGTGATGTAAACAATGGCAAATGTGCATTAATTTCAAAAAAAAAAAAAAACAGTATATATGCGGATAACTTTAAAAAAGAAGCCACTGCTATATCGCTATGGCACAGAAAACGCTTTTTTGTCAGAGGTAACGCAATATAAGTATCTTGGCTTGTACATAACAAAGGATCTTTCCTGGTCAAAGCACCTTGACACAGTAATAGCAAACTGGCGCCGCAAGTTGTTTTTTCTAAGACGCGTATTAAAATCCTCCACACCAACAGTACGTCTATTGGCATACAAAACACTCGTCCGCCCCGTTTTAGAATATGCTTTAGTTATATGGGACCCGTTCACTAAAAGCGATATTGGAAAGCTAGAAAGCTTCCAGAAAAAAGCAGTCCGATTCATCTACAATACATATGGGCGTAGTTCTATTACTAACCTTTTATCTCGGAGTGGCTTGCCTTCTATAAGTGCTAGAAATCGTGTATGTCGTTTAAAATTCTTTTTCCAAATAATAAATGGTCATTACAACATCGACACGTCTCACATTATCGCCTATACAACAGGTTATGCTACAAGACAGCGACACTCACTAGCTGTAACTCCATTTACAACACATGTAAACTGCTTCAAGTATTCATTTTTTCCTAGAACAATAGTAGATTCGAATAAGCTGGCCGATAAAACTGTAACACAGGACTCATTATCACTTTTCGAGACATATCTTTAACAAAAATCATTTTGCAGTTGCTGAAATTGTTAGTGATAGCACTGTTTCCCTGTATGATTAGAAAATCGCTGAAGTAACGTTTCTTTTTTCCGTATTTTTTTCCCCTTTTATCTGTTCGCTTGTGTGAAGCGCTTGTTTTTGCGCTTATGTGAAGCGCTTGTGTGAAGAAACTTTTGAGTGCAGTTCCCAATTTTGTACTTATTTTCTTTTGTATGTAAAATTATTCGTGTACCACGCTGCTAAGATCTTGCTTAAGATCGCAGTAGTTATAAATAAATAAATAAATAAATAAATAAATAAATAAATAAATAAATAAATAAATAAATAAATAAATAAATAAATAAATAAATAAATAAATCTTGTGGTGACCGGTGCGCATATCGTCGGTCACACTTGCCACTTCAACCACGCAGTCTGGATGATTAGCGGGTGAGTCACTCCTCTCAATTCCACCTTCACTGGCGGAGAGCTCCAAACACCTCGGTGCAATGCAGGTATTTTCTTTTGCGCACCGTAGCTCGCCTACCTGGGCGCTGTCCCCAACTGCACTGTCCTGCCCACATTGGGCTTCAGCGCACTTTTCTGAGCCATTGCACTCTCCACTGGTGCTCTTGCCCGACGAGTTTGTGTCACCTCGGACTACTACTGCGAGAGCAACATTCGCGACGTATGCCAACTCGTCCAAAGCTGACCTGGCTGCTTCTCTAGCATTCAATTGGCACAGTATCTCGTCGCGCTCAATCCGGTCCCCATCAACAGGTCCCTCAACAACTACGCCACGGTCTGCGGATCTGGCATCACCTTTGTTAGGCTCTTAAAAATTAGCCTCTCTTCCTACTATTGGCAGAACCGTGCGTGCGATTTCTTCGCACTTTCCGTGCGCGACTTCTACGGGCGCCTGACATTCCCGCTGCTCCTGCTGTACTTCTGGGTGCTCGTTGCTAGCCCTGCTCAGGTTGCCAGTTTGCTTAAACTGAATCATTAATTGTAACAACCGTATTTGACGCTCTCCGGCTTCCTTCGCCGCCACTCGCTCTTTCTCCCTTTGCTCTCGCTCTTTCTGCTTTGCCTCTCGGGCCAACTCCAGCCCTTCCCGGACTGCCTGTCTCTGCTGTTGCACAATCCATGTCGCCAAATCAACGCCCTTTAGGCCTAACTGTTTGCCTAGTTCTATCCACTTTTCGAACTCTATTTCCTCCAAAATGCCACTACACCACCAAAAACCGAGTGCTCACAATTATCATGCACGTGCGTTCGACAGTGCACAAGAATGTGTCAGTAGCGCTGATTGATCCATCTCCACGATGATCGTTCTCCGTTCACCGTGCTGCTTTTGTACGGAACGTCCTGCTCGCGGACGCCAGTTTATGTCACAGCTGTCCCCGATTTGTCATCGGCGCGAAGTCGATCGACGGGGTAGACAAGCTGGTTGGTCGTTCCGTACGCAAGCGAGCACAGTGAAAAGAGTCAGAGTCGGGAGTAAACAAGAAAACAAGATATTTATCGGCTGATAAATACACACAGATTAATAAAATACCATAATAAAGAAAACACAAGACAGACTAACACACCTAAACTGAATATAACACAATGATGAAGACAAATAAATACGAGCAATGAACAGTAGATATTAAAATGAAACAGTGCGGGGATCAAATACACAAGAATACACTTAACAGTTTTCACTAAAACAAAGTTCAAAAGAAAACGAATGGTGTCATACGCATGGCCGGGCAGCTGCAGCAAGTCCATGAACCGTGAAGTCGGTGCACAAAGCTTTCCCGAAGAATGCTGGCGGTCCGATCTTGTCGAGGTGGATGCGAATAGCTGGGCTGTGTTTCCCGGGAGTCTAGATCTGACGACTTCCCTCAAGCAGGTTGAGCTAACTTGAGGTGAACTACCGTGACCTTCGTTGCAGACGCTGGTTTGACGTCTCGTACGTCAACAAGTTCCTCGGAGCTCCGACGTGGCCACGCGGTCCAGGCGACACTGGACGGCACTAGCGTCCCAACGGCTTCTCAGCAGCGCATAGGTTCAGCTTCAATACCAGGAATTAGGGACATTTCGTACAGTTTCCTTTTTTTGCCACCACGTGGCGTATCGACCTTAAAGAATTCGAAATTCCCGCTATGACGTATGCTATGACGCACAACTAAAGAAAGCGCAATAAAAAGAAACACACCCTGAAGCTGTCGCTTCACCTCGGTGCTTGGAAACGAGCGCGCTTGTGTATCAGCGTTATCTCGAAGACGGCCAGCTACTTGCTCTACTGACAATGAATCGACGGTTTTGCTAGACACCTGGCCAGAAAGCTCGTCGGCATTCTGGAGAGATGTCTGGCCGAGATAACGGCTCCCGCGAAGCTTCCGTTGAATATATATATTTTTTCCCTGAGCAGACTTTTTATTTGTGCACCACTGTGGCCACGGTCTTGTGTATACGTGAGGGTTCTGTTTCATTGGTTTCCTATAGAACTGGCGTGATCCATTGTTTAAGAGGAAGCTTTAGCTCGGGCCTATCTTCCATGCCGGATACTCAAATACATGTAAAATGCAGGAATGCTTTTATGAGAAAACAGCTGAACCAATTTGAATGAAATGTGTTGCATTTAAGAGGGAAAGTTAAATTGCAGAGACTGCAGCAAATATAATTTTCTTTTAGATAGTGTAATGTTTTCAAACAATTGCAGGATGTTCATAAATTTGGAAAAAATAGAAGCATGAAGTTTACAAATCTGCAACTCAGCCATTAAAAACAAATAGGGCATTTCTATAAACTGCGCCCGTCGGAGCATCAAAAGCGAACACTTTTTTTTTGCTATACCTTAAAACTTACGTGAATTGTTATATTGTTTGGAAGGGTTTTGCAAAAGCTACATTCCCAACGTAGTGGTATATTTCAGGATGGTGTATGATATACGATTGCTATTCGCTTTAGATGTATTATTAGGTGCAGTTTACAGAATTTCGATATCATTTTTAGCTGCTGAGGTACATAGCTCTATACGTCAAGTTTTGTTTTTCGAAATTTGGCAATTTTTTAAAACTTTACGTAAAAAACGTAGACAGCCTATAATAAAAAAATCCCTTTCTGCAATCACTACACTAACT